>NW_019416371.1:0-3406 GCF_000390285.2 Anoplophora glabripennis | reverse complement strand
CCTTAGCAAAGCGCATCCCAGGCTGCATAGCCGCACTACCCTACCCAACCATACCACACATAAACATGACACTACCCCCGGGGTTTACACAGACGAGCCGGCGAAGCAAGAAGAGCGCCAGAAGAAAGGGCCCTAGCCGGCGGGGCCCAGCCAGGACAAAAGGAGGTCCCACAAAGCGCCTACACCGGCCGCATTTGCGGTCGGGGTAGACGACGGATGGGGCCCACCTACGAAGGCTGTCCAGGCCTACACGAGATGAGGCAGGATAAAGAGGGATAATCCCCCTCGATCCCAAATCATTGAGGCCAATTTCTAGCCATAGAATAATGGCGGCGCGATCGGGTAAAAAATAGCATTATAAATTGTCGTTAAATATTTTTCTTACCGTTCATTAGTTTGTTTTTTTTTTATGTTTCCAATAGCATGTGGGGCCCCCGGAGCCTGTGGGGCCCGGGACTACAGCTCCCGCTAGCCCCCTGGTTAATCCGGCGCTGTTTAGAGCATATACTACATGGAGGAGCACCGCGTGTTAAGAAGTGTAGACACTTTAGAGAGAAAGAGCCGTACTAGCTCTCTCTCTCTCTTTTTGTTGTAGATGGAATTACATAGCTAATCACGTGCTTGCGCGAGTGGGAACGGTTCGTACCCATCTACTCTTACTCTCTCTATCATTTGTCTACACTGTCGCCGTAAGTGTGCTCCATGCATAGACCTTATAATAGGTCTATGGCTCCATGTCCATGTAGTATAGCTTTATCACATACTTCTATCGGATAGAAGTATGTGAGCTTTATTTTGTTGCAACTTTGGCGACGCTGTTAACGAATTTGAACAGGCAGCGCGCAAGGATTTTATACTTGTATAAAATCCTTGGGCAGCGCGACCTAATAAGGTACACAGAACAGAAAATAATAGAATACCTAATTATTTATTTAATATTGTTAAAAAAGTGTAATAGTAAATAAACAGGAATAGGGTCGTATGTAAACACAATTTCAGTTTTTATTTCATTAGATGAATAATTTTGTTAATATGGAATGCGAAATATTTGTTTTGGGTAATTTTTTTAAATACATGCATATTTCGATACTTAAATTGTTTTGTTTAGACATTTAGCACTATCGTCGTAATATATATTATTTCAATATCTTCCCGTAAAATGGAAATACCCAAATCCACTAAAATACAATTGAATTTGCGCGGACCCCTAATACCTATAAAAGGTAACGTACAAATCTATAGGTATAATAGATAAAAAAAATACTATTTGCTTTTGATAAGATAAAGAGTGAATATGACAGTCGGTGGGTTATAGTCTAAGGGCGTGTACAATTTTGCCATAAAAAAAAAGAAAAATTGGTGTTAAAATGAGGTGTATCTCTTTCTTGTTTGTTTCAATTGTTTTATTCAACTTTGGGGTTGCACAGGAAATTATAAGTAAGTAAATTTTGAATTAAATGTATGAATAACTTAAAGAAAATTTGTGTGAAAATACAAATAATTTAGAAATTATTTATTTTATTAATAAATAAAAACATGAAGTGAGTTAGGTGCGTACCTACGGGAATTAGTAAACCATATACCTAAGTATATTTAGGATTTTTTTATAGCAAAACTGGCTTCTTTTTATTATACACTTTTGATACACAAAACTAAATTCGGTCATTAATTACAAAAAAATCGTTTTAAAAAGTATGTTCATTATTTATTACGTAATTAGTATTAATATTCACAGATACATAATAAACTGCATCTTGTACAATAAGTACCTAGTTGTAATCAATTCCTCAAATTTCCAGTGATAGTAGATAAGTACGTATTTAAATTAGTAATTTTAAATAAGTAATAATTAAAATTTGATGTTGATCTATATGGGAGTATTGAGACATTTTGTGTAACTTTATGTAGGTACATATAAGGTACCTTACAAGGCTCATAAACACTGTTTGATATTTTCGTTATTTGTTTTAATTTTAATCTCGTTCGCGACCTTGATAATTACTCATTTTACTAAAAATAAATATGCTATCAATTTGTAAATCAATCGTTATGAAGACTTAATAGATGCAGCAACCGATTAAACTCATTTTAAACTTTATAGGTACCTATTTGATTTACTTCAATTAAAGGATCTTAAAAGTGGCGTAACTTAAACTTTAAATCCAAATTCTACGAAATCTTAGATAAGGAAATGAGTATTGTTATTCACAGTACACTGCCCAAATGCTCTAACTCGACGAATAAAAAAGTGACTTATGCACATCCAGTGGCACGCATCAATTTTTTTGCAGTATGTAAATGAAATATCTACATGAAAAGTCAGTAACAACATTCAGTGTGACTCATTAAAGTCAGGATACTTCTTTAACATGTTTAATATTTTTTTGGCATGCATATTTCCAGTTTTTTTTTTATTTTTTAAATATTAACATTTTAAATGTACACTGATGGGCATCTTAAAGTCCCCACTAGTTGGGTCGCTCTCGTTCTCTAGCGCCCCACCACAAATAATTAGATATGTTTCGGACTGGGAGTGTTGTTTGGAAATGTACACCGTGGCACCAAAAACTGTTGTATTCAATAGGGTGAATAATAATTAATCCGATAACAGTTGCATTTGATATTTCAAAATATATTATTTTATTAATGATACGTATGTAACATTCCTAGTTAGTTAAATAAGAATATTGAAGATTTTTTTTAAATAAAATGTTAAAAACCATTTACTTTTTTAATATTATTCGCAACATTCAATACCTGCATATTTAAAGTTTTTTTTTCCTTTACTAGGGATATTCATACAGGGCGGCCCAATAGTGATAATATTACTCATATGCCATACGGATAGAAAATAATTTTAGGCGCCATAAGGGGGACGTTTTAAAAATGTTATGAAGTATGCGGGGTGTTTCCGAAGGCCGCGTCAAACATGGTTTTTAAACGCAATAACCCGATTTTTTATATTTCATATTTTAATCATGATAATGAAATAATGATGAAACAGTAAACAATCTTCATTTTGATTCTGAGTTTTATATACAAAATCTTTCAGACAAAATAACTAATGTTTTCCAGAATGAATCAAACATATACCTAAATTGCAAATGAAAATATAAAATTTATTAATAATTTATACACTATAATCGTGAAAGGTAAAGATGATTTACTTAAAAAAGAAACAATTTTGTTTATATTATACCATTTTGTAATAATAATTGTGTATTACAATTATATGGACCAAATATAAATTCACTCATCATATATATCTCTAAGTATAAAACTAATATTAAAAATAATAAACGTAATTGTGCTTGGTGCATAAATAGCTAATAGTTTTCAATTAATTTAGATGTCAATTAAACAATGAAACGTTGGTAGTAGATGTAAATAAAAATACGTTTTTTAC
>NW_019416370.1:625745-711881 GCF_000390285.2 Anoplophora glabripennis | reverse complement strand
CTCGCGAGTCAAAAACTTTTATTAGCAAACTTTTCTATTTAAACAAATAAGTGAGGGAAATAGTTTTTTTCACGAATGTATAAATCATTACCATGGAATATACTTATAGCACTATACTTTCTCGAAACTGACAGATAAATAAGTCTTTTTTAAATATGCAACAATTTATTTTTTATCGTTCTTGATAATTCTTCAAAATATGCTAATATTATTACTGGTATCCAGCCGTCTGCCAATATATTCAGTTATAATATNGGAATATACTTATAGCACTATACTTTCTCGAAACTGACAGATAAATAAGTCTTTTTTAAATATGCAACAATTTATTTTTTATCGTTCTTGATAATTCTTCAAAATATGCTAATATTATTACTGGTATCCAGCCGTCTGCCAATATATTCAGTTATAATATCATAGAAAATATTCGATTATACTTCCGAGTCACGAGACGTATTCAGTTATAATATCACAAGAGCATAGAAAATATTCGATTATACTTCCGAGTCACGAGACGTATTCTGCGAAACACCACGACAGCGTAGCTGGAGTGGTGTTTTAAGGATATACGTCAAGTGAGGAGGTTAGTATAATCGAATATTTTCGTTTGCTCGAGTGGTTTCGATACGATTATATAATTCAGAGCTTGAACCGAAGCGTTCCATTTTTTTTTTGACGTTTATTGACAAATGTTAAAACTATCGTTACCATGACATAGTTCACATTNAGTGAGGGAAATAGTTTTTTTCACGAATGTATAAATCATTACCATGGAAAATACTTTATAGCACTATACTTTCTCGAAACTGACAGATAAATAAGTCTTTTTTAAATATGCAACAATTTATTTTTTATCGTTCTTGATAATTCTTCAAAATATGCCAATAATATTATTACTGGTATCCAGCCGTCTGCCAATATATTCAGTTATAATATCACAAGAGCATAGAAAATATTCGATTATACTACCGAGTCACGAGACGTATTCTGCGAAACACCACGACAGCGTAGGAGTGGTGTTTTAAGGATATACGTCGAGTGAGGAGGTTAATATAATCGAATATTTTCGTTTGCTCGAGTATTCGATGCGATTATATAATTCAGAGCTTGAACCGAAGCGTTCCATTTTTTTTTTTGACGTTTATTGACAAATGTTAAAACTATCGTTACCATGACATAGTTCACATTGTTGGAGGAGGCGAAACACCAAAACGGTTATACCACGTCGTCAAGAGTATAATCGCTTATCAATACATAGTAACTACGTAAAATTTGTAATTGCTATTGGCTAAATTTCTAATGAATTATATAATCATTATAATTATTGTTTATATCACAAGAGGCACAACGTTAAATATATAAGTCAGGTTATCGAAAGTAAATTAATGTGGTCTCGTGGCTCAAAGCGTTACGCGTTGTCCTACTAATCTAAAGGTTCGGGGTTCGATCCCTGATGAGGTATGGTTTTTTTTCAATTAATATAATAATTATAATATTTAAATACAATTTTCTATCGTCCACATTTCAAGACAAATATTTCTGCACCAGTTGCTGGTCACGAAGTGAATAATTTCTCACAGTGTTGCCAAACATCTGCTTATTAAAGGCGCGCTAGATTGCTTGTTAAATTCTGTCAGAAAGTCATGAAATATAAAATACAGCTAAGTAGGTATAGACCAAGCAAATTAAATTTTTACTCGAAAAAAGTCCTATCCGCTAGATTATTGTAAAATTGTCTAAAGGAACGTAATACAAGACATCTCTCGTCTCGCGAGTCAAAAACTTTTATTAGCTTTTTATTAACTTTTCTATTTAAACAAATAAGTGAGAAAAACAGTTTTTTCACTTTGCTGGGAATAAAAGTTTTTGACTCACTAGACAATTTTACAATAATCTAGCGGATAGGACTTTTTTCGACTTTCTCTTTTATTTTCGCTAATTTTCCTGGTGTAGATTAATATAGTTCACTTTCTAAGAGAAATACAAGCCCCGTTAATTCATAAGGATCTAAAAACTTCTGCATCAAAAAATTAAACGAAAAAGAAAGTTTGTAAAAGATTTATACGTATTTTTTTATTTTTTGATAGAATCCATTGTTAACAGTAGAAGTTCTTTAGAAACATGATACACACAACAGTAATTTATACCGACAGAAATTTAACTGAAAAAATGTGTGTTAAATGAATGTTTGAAGGACATTTTTTGAAAATTATCATTTCAAATGGGGTGTTCTCCAACTTTTTAGCTTCAATGACAATAGACTAGAGAGTATAGGACTCGTATTTTTTCATTTTGACTTCATTTAAGCCATAAAAAATTAAAATAAGCGTTATGACGCCATTAAGAGAAAATTTCAACCGTTCACTATCAACCAATCAACAGATTTTGTCGCCATTAGCGCATCTTTGTGCCGTAAAGGAATCACATTAACCATAAATTATCAATTTCGTTTCCGAGGCGTATTCATCAAATCGAAAGCTGGATTTATCTCTTGACAAAGTAGACCTGTTAAAAGACACTCCTAAATTATCATTTATTCCATTAAGGGTCCACTTCTGGTGGCTTTCGCGTTAATCCGTCAATGTTTGTGTTCGATAATCCAAGCGATTAGCATACTTAAAAGTTTATCAAAGTGGAATTTATGGCAGCTACGCTCATTGGGAACAGTCGTAAATAATAGGATAATGTGAATATTATTAACGACAAAGCTCCAGACGGACTAATTTTATTGTGCGGTGTATACATGATATTAGTTTCATTCCTCATATCTATGTCACTAATTAATACTCATATCGTTATCAATAGCTGACAGTGTAACAGCAATGCTCTTCGATTATCTCTATGTATGCACTTCCTATGTAATTTTCGTGCAAAATGACATCACTAATTATGAATAACGACTATTTATATAAACATTCCGAGAAAACGCGTGGTTGTTGCCACAATGTACATAAATCTTCGACTTGGAATTATTAATAATACGATATTTTTAAATTCTTTAATAATAGAAGTCATCTCAGACGTTGAGATGTATGGATTATGGAGATGGAGATAAAAGTAGATTCTTTTTTGAAATGAGGATTCTCATCAAACAATCTGTGAGAGCACTCACCGGTAAATAAAATACTTTGCTTTTGCTATGTAATGCCATACTCTCTAATGAGAAAAATTCGTACTCTTTGAAGTTAAACACACAGTTTGCTACATAAACTGACGCTTATAAATTTTGACATGTCAACTATCACTTGTTTTGTCAACTAACATGTTCATAGCTAGCGCGATTGCTATTGAAACATCATCTCTAAACTTTAAAGGTCCATAGCTCGGCAACCAGGGAGAATTGAACCCATGTATATTTACATTTTACGTGTGTCATATTATTTTGGGTCCTGTAACCGTTATAGTTTTTTGGTAGCATCGTTTGTCAAAATATGTACTTTATTGCGAGCGATAGACACCAACCAGATGTATACAAGCCATAAATATTGCATGCACTATAAAAATATTTTTTTCTGCGAAACACCACGATATAATTTAGCAGGAACGGTTCGAGGAGTCATTGGCATCAACATCTGTAAATATTTAGTGATGGATAACGACAGTATGCTCCGATTTTTTTACTTTTAAAACAGTTGGCAAAGAAACGGGAACGAGAAAAAAATCAGTGATTTATGAGTCACTAAAATAATTTTTTTTTTCTTTAAAGGAACTTTGACGTATATTCCATTACAGTGCAATGCTTTTAATGTAAAAATCATTCTTTTAATTTTTTTTAAGACTCGGTAAAGTGACTAGAAGTTAATTCGGGAAGCTCCCAGCTAGACCAGGTATTGGTTAGGTTTTTTTATTCATTTTCAATTCAACATTCAACGCTTTCAAGTAGATCACATTCGGTTCCAGCCGTGTTTATCGCATCAAGACCAAAATAGCTGCATACATCCACTCTCTCCAATTAATAAATAATATATCCTTCCCAAAACACCTCACGCTTTCAAAACTGACCATTACACACTCACCGACCGACTATTATGCAAATCGAAGTGATAATTATTAAAGTAATATGTTTATGAAGCAAGACCAGTTGCGATAAGATCTAGAGGGTCTTATAACCTGTAATACCTACGTAATATAATGACCTGTCATGCGTTCTGAATAAATGTATATGAACCGGAGGAATCTTGACTTGGTTGTTCAGCTCGATCCTAACAGCAGTCTTGCCGAGGATTCTTTAGTTTTATCTACCCGCTACGTCGAAGAATAGTGGCCAGTATAGTACAAAAAATGTGAATAATTTGGAAATAATAGATAGAGATAGAGATTGCGGTGTTGTTAGGAATTTGTCTAACCTTAAATAGTATTTGTTTATCTTTCAATATGGATATCAACGACGTTCTAAAAGAAAATGTTTATCTAAAAAAAAAAAACAGTTTCTCATGTTTAAAATGTCCCAACAGTCTTACATTAAACTAAACTGAGTTTTCGTGTCAATAATAATTACGTTCACAAAGAAAGGCAGCTTTGTGCAAAACCGTACTTATCTTATCAACTTCCACGTCACCTGCTACATGGGTGTTGTATAACAATGAAAAAGTAATATTGGCAGTTGGTAGAAGAAAGCACAAAAACTAACGTATAGGTGGGGCATTCTGGAAGAAAGCCAAAGTAGTTGAAGATAGGCAGTTGAAGTGTGAACAGTGTGCAAATAGGTAGTAAGACGATCGGCGGGCAGTGTGACAAAGTAGTGTAAAATTAAGTGTTTAACCGGTATTAGTTAGCAGGTAATATCCTTTAAGTACGTTGTTGTTAATTGTTTTATATAATCTTATGATTGTGATGATTATAGATGTTTCATGTTAATAATTCTGTATATGTTTAGCCTTCATTGTCTTACGCTCATGGGCGTATATTTCTCTAAGGTAAAATTGTTACAATTATTATTAAAGATTGCTCATTATTTATTTCATGTTAAAATATGTATATTTTGTCGTGTCTGCCCAGATATTGCAAAACAATTTCTTTGTTTCACATTTAACTTGTTTTATCTTAACTGTTGATTGGCTGATACTATAAAGCAGAACTGATATAGCAATTTAGTAGTTTGCTATGAGATTTTATGTTTACAGAATTATTCGAATAATCTGAGACGAATTTTCCCTATTTTGGAAATGCACTGCTTTTACATGCTCTATATTGTCCATAATAAAAGGAATCTCGCCAATTCCTTTGAATACGCCGATAAAACGACATTTACCGCAGTTTTATCTCGCAGACGCTGTTATTTGCGAAATATATGCGAAACCAGACAGACTATCGTTCAATTTTACTTTTATTTTCTTCTGAAACCAGTTCAGCGATAAATCTGAACCAACTGTTGAGCTGAGCGGCTGGAAACGTACATGCGGCCTAAATTGGATGTTCAAACTCAAACCGATCGGCATCGGCGTGTTGTTATTATAAACAATAAAAGTAGGGGAAATGAATCACTGTTCGGTTCGACGGATATTCGGCATAAATTAAACGTTTTATACATCCTCGATTAGATATGCAATTAATCTGAACCGAACTCCGTTAAAGGACAACTACTAGCCGTGAAATTAGGTTAAAAAATGAGGCACTTTCCATTTGCTGTAAGAGTTTTCATTTTATGCATATGAGCCGTGTCTAGACAGCATTCTTTCTCTAATGATTTATTTGCATACCTATAACATTGAGTTCTAATAATTTTCACTGGACTTTTGAATTTAATTTTCAGTACGTTTCTCATATGAAAAGGAACTTTTTTTGACAACGTTTTAATTATTTGATTTCATGTAAAAAAATCTTCTCATTATAAATTGAAGTAAAAATGTTCAGACAATAAATAAATCAGGCTTGGCACATTAAAGTGCATTTTATTTAAAACATATGTGGACATAAACATATCATATCACATCATTGGGGCAATTAAAGCATGAAATTTATGATATTAAGTTTTATGAAGCTTATTTTGCAAAGATCGCGGTTTGTTACAGATAGGAACGTGCTTGAAATATTTTACGACCAGTGTAATGGCTTGGTGGAAATTGATTTTTATGAGAACGACTATTTTCGGCTTGAGATTGATGTGTAAATGTATCTAAAATCCTATAAATACCTGTCCCTTTCGATATTCTATAATATTCATGATAACGAACTAAATAGAGCGAACAGAATCAATTTATCTTCACCCTTATATCGCGTAATACAGAATTGTACACGCTAAAATAATAAAAAAAAAATCAGATGCTATTATGCGATTTTCATTTGTTTTCAAACTGTAGCGTAATTACAAATTATAAAAGGTGAAATCAAAGTATGTCATGCTCCAAGTTCAAAAGTAGAGTTTAGTGTCAACTCGCCCTGTATACAAATATTGAATAGAAATATGAGACTGATAGCTCTTATAATTTCAAGTTTTACTGAAGTTTTAACTAATATTCGGGTATTTTTCCATATAGTTGTTTTGTTGTAACTATTTTTCATAATTTCATCATTCATATTCCAGTTTAAAGTCCAAATTAGAGACACAAAATTGTGTATAATTGAACACCTAGACTGTAAACTCAAAATGATAATTGAAATATCTTGAAAGTTGTTAGGAATACTTACGCGTTGTATCTGTTCATCACATCGTTTTGGGTAAAAGAATTCCAGCAAATATTTGCGTTGTTTTACATTATATAACTTTACAAAATACCTAAATGAGCTGATTTATTTATTATTCTGGTTCAAATTTATTTACTTTTCGCGCGATCACGCTTATTTTTGTCCGCTGCACTTTTCAAAATCGGGCTCAAAATCAAGGCCAGCCGCGACTGTATCCATCACTTGCCAAGAATAAATTGAAATTATGTGCGTGCCCGATTTTTCATATACACAGTACACTCGGCGCCAGATCTCCGCTGCAATCAAGGAATTCTATTTAAAACGCATTGTCTGGTCGTGAAACTGGTAGATCCGTTCTGTTTTATTTTAAAAATAGGTGACATACATGCACTTGTTACTTAAGCTAAACGTTCGTAAATGCATTCTGTCAAGGAAAAGTAAATATTTCTTTAAGTACCTCATGTTTGGAAGCCAGTAGAAATAGTCGGAGACTTTTGTGACAGGTGACAGTAAATAATACGTCCGCCGAACAGTAAAAAATCCACCGCATAAGCATTGTGTTTAAATAAACCATCCTTAATGAATTCTCTTGTAAATAAAAGCGTACATAATCAAGTCGCCAACCTGTTTGGGCGTAGAACTACTACTGATTTAAATTCGACCTACATTTTGAATAAGTCACCAATGTTATTCTTGGCAGTTACAGATGACGCATATGTAATATCTCGAGAAAATAAATTTATGTACCTTAAACGAGAGAGATATACGCTTACAGGTTAGTATGACAAATAGTATATTCCCTTAAAACTGGCCAAAAATAACGTGTTTTTGTTGGAATTGTGAGAAAAGAAATTATGTTGATATAAAAATGTTACGCAACATAGATATCGGTTGATTTGAAATTACTGATCTTCTATAAAATTGCACAAAATCTGTATTTGTCATTGGTGTTTCTGTTCAATGTTCAATGGTACAAATAGCACGAATGTCGCTGTTATCACCTTAAAGAAAACCTTTTGTAGACCTCGCTGAGGCAATATGAAGTTCCGAAGTCGGTTAGCGCGCATACCAACCGCACCAGCATAAATAAACAAAAAAAACGCACTAAATCACTTCGAGGAGACGTAAAGGATGTGGCAATGTTTAATTTATATATCCTTTCCTATCCGGTGTTCCCTTGGTTTCCCAATCAATTTGTTTCCTTAAGAAATACGACCCGATAGGCTAGATTTACTGGCGCAGTGATTTAGGAGGAAAAAACGGGAGCGAAGAGCGAAAGCAATTAAATCCAGCTTAGGCCTCTTTTTTATTGCTTCAGCGGTCTGGGGTGGTCTCAAGACGGACAGTTGCGGGGGTGGTGGGTTGTACAAGGGAAACTTTTGTCTAAATTAGAGGCAGTAATGAGTTTATGGTGTTTTTCTGGATGATGAAGGACTCAGGAAAGGGTTAGCAAAGCAACAGATGAAGGACACAAAGTACATTCAAGTTAGGACACAGTTTTTGTTAATTGCACACTATCAGTGCTTTGAAATTTAAAAAATATGTTACCAATGCAGATTGTTTATAAACTTAGAGAGGGAATTGTTAATGGTATAAGCATTTTCAATAGAAAAAACCGTTGGCTGCATCCAATCCATCCGAAAAAATTGGTAGCCAAAATACTTCAGACTGGACTAATGATATGAACTTCAAATAAAATTTAAATGCTCTGAAAATTAATACATTTTCCATGAGGCATATACTCTAAAAAAAAGCATGTTCCGAGAAACTCCTATTTAAAATAAAAATGTAAATCCTTTATTTGTAATATTTACATATCATTATGTGAAACAACCAACAAACTGTTTTGATATTCAGCCGTTTTACCAAATTACATATTCAGATTTTACATAATTTTCTGATATAAATATGTTAATAGAAGGCGATTATATTCCGATGGCAGAATTACAAATCACTTTGGATTTTAATATATTCACGGTAGCAGAAACAGGTGCTGTTACTCAAAAAATTTACTCTGTAGTAACAAAATACAGTTTTTTTCCTTTCAACTCAGTAGTCACGTGACGTACGTCAAAACCAGTTAAAGTTATCAAAGATACCAAGACACAGAAAATTGTTCATTAGATATTGCGAGTGTAATTAAGTACTGGACAGGATTGCAGTCGGCAGAGTATTTGTTTCGTAAAAATCCAAGTCAAATTAGGAATAAAACGTAGCTAAAATCAATTCTCAAAACTGTCAAAGGTACAAAAAACAATTCCTGAAAGGACTTTTTCCAATTACCCTTAACATTTTACCCGTGTGCATTATTTATCTAAAAAAAAACTGGTTTTCCTTTTCCACCAATGCTGATTGACCCAAACTCGTCACTGCTGAAACTGGGACACTTAAATGTCAGTCTAGAACCGGGTTCTGATGCAGATTTAAGAGGCTATTAATACGCTCAACTGCACTGAAACGTAAACACTATCATTGCCCAGAAGGCTTTCATTTAACGTATCATATCGTGGCAATGAAAAGGAATGGCAGGCAGCAACTGTAATGGTAATAAAGAAATCAAGTGCAGTTGCTGTTATCTTTGCAGATGCAAGTTAATGGATAATTAGCTGAAAAAATATACCTACGCCTGTATAGCGTTTGGTTTACAAACGTATGGAAAATAAAAGGAAATATTGCTCAGAAACAAAGAATAGTTTTTAAGAGAATTACAACAAAAGATCTGATGAGAATTGGACACCACGTAGATTAACAGGCGAATCGTCAAACAATTCCGTTTGAAGCGTTAAAACTTCTCTTTATAATTTCCTATTCCGATGTTCTCTACAATTACGCAAATGCGGTCGGCCTTATTCCTCGAATTAATTTGGTATACACTGCAAGCAGTTCTCCGAGTCGGCATAATTACGTAATTCCGTAGAAAACTTCACTCCAAATGCGCCCGAGATAGTGGCAATGTGACTGTTGTGGGGAGGAAGTGGCAGATTTATTACTGGAACTGTGGTATTAGTGTCTGATAACTCTGATAGTGGCCTGAGACTGAAAATAAACTCGATCGCAAGGATTTATACTACTTTCGAAACAGTAATTTGTGTGAAAAATGTGCTCTGTAACAGGATTCTTCTGTTAAACAAAATAAAAAAATAAAATGTTATATATAACATAATAGACGTATTTGTAGAAGGTTGATCTTGTACGCAACAATACACAAAAATGCGAAATATGTACCGCAATACCAAACCACACTACAAGTTCATCACCCGTTTCAGACGATTGCAATCCAGAGAGGCCGATTGTTCAAACCTCTGCGGATCCATCAAGGAACGTGATCGAACGTCTACCCTGATACTTTGCAATTTAATAAACAGGAAAGGTTGCCCACAAAAACAAATCTGTGCCTTTCCGACATGGAATAAAGTAAAATAATTAAATCGTTGACCATGTTTCCAGGAATCTAACTGGTCTTCTATGGAGGACAATCAGCCTTTGCGATTTTCCCCATATCAGAAGTCTTCTAACATTTTTCTTCAATTCAGAAGGCTGGTTATAAAAATTAGTTGTCCACCCAGTAACCTCTGACCTTAGAGATGGAAGTCGGAGGGTCCCATTGTAGCTCAGCGGAAATAACTATGCCCATCTAACGCAATAAACGATCGCGGATAATTTGAATTCCCAATAGACTCCCATTCAGATGGAACCTAATAAGGGGTGTGGAGCTGTTAATCCGAGTTGCACTAAATGAGCCGGAAACCGGTTTGAAAATAAACAGTATGTGTGAATATCTATCCGCTTGAGGCCGTATGTACAGGTACTCGTATATCTCGTAAGTAGATTTATTATTAGCGGGGCCGCAGGCCAGCGGTCTTGAACAGTGTGGAGAATATACTCGCATATACGGAACGTCGCATGAAGAGAATGGTATCCGTTCTGTCAAGGATACGAAATAGTTTCTTTTTCAGACTAGGTTCGTTTATTTTGCAGACTATTCATCAGTTTCCTTCTAGATTTTAGTCAATTGCGATTTGATCCACATCTATATGAACCCGAATCCACTTTGGTGGATAAAAAGACTTAGTTATTTGGAGGGAAAAAGAAAATTTGTACTATAAGCGTCAAGATAATTCATCTTTCTACCTTTCCCATCGATTTTTCGAAAAAATATTGTGTGATACTTAGTTGCGAAGTCGCTTCTACACCATCGAATACATATCTTTTTGCTAACTGGCTTCTTTCACAGATTCTGTTTTAGATATTCCATTCCCGTTTATAAAGTTAATAAAACTCGTTGCAAAAAATAACCGCCGTCTAGTTACCGACTGCTTTGATTAATGCAGTTAATAGAGAATGGCAACGCCTTAATTTATGCTTAATTACCCTCGAACAAGGAGTAATGCGCGCCGTCTTCGTGTAGAAAATCACCTTGAACCGTAAAACCGTTCATTCATATGTGGCGACCACTCGCTATTTTTCTCACAGAAACTTGTAACTTGGGCGCGTCTATTTGGAAATATGCATTCCGTTAAGAAGGCTGTGGTCTAAAGATTCGTGTATTCCAGAAAATTATTACGCGTAACTTGGGCCGACCCTGTATCGCCCCACTTAATCAACTGTTTACAATTCAGTAACCAGTTCAAGTTCAGTGTGTTTCCAAATAACAGTTGGCTTGAAAAAAGAACACCCACTGAAAGGAAAGGCATGGTAACTTAAATTTTGATGCAAAGAAGAAGCAAAACACTCTTTAATTACCCGGAAGTTGACTTTCGTCCCACATACACATCTCGTTATCCTCCCAAAGTTTAAATTAATATTGATTAGAGATAGATTGCCGCTGAGTCAATTCGTGTATGCTAAACAAATTAAGCCTAACTTCGATAAGGTTAAGTAAGCGAATAAAAATAATTTCAGGGAAGGCAAGGCGCGATATTTTGCTTTCATTAAGCGTATTTGAGGTTGATTAATTCAAGTGTTGAGTCAGTATTGTGCGTATCTTTATTTATTCAATTAATCCTGTCAAATATTAATATTGATCTAATCTAGATGTTGCTCATTTCTCATCCCACAATCGACAGTGTCAATTAGTAATGGCCAGAAACAAGAAACAACTTATAGTTTGGCCTATATTAATAATCATTTAACTAATCTGACATAGTCAACAAAAAGCAGTTCATAATATCCTTAAAGAAAGGAACGAAACATGGAAATATACAAAAAGAGGAGCAGAAGCAGAAGATTTGCATATTGATGACATATTTTAACAGGCCAAAAAGTTGTTTCTATTAAATTTCTTGTTGTTTTTTAACGTAATATAAAAAACAGCTGTAGTCTTATGTTTACCATATAGCATCAAGCAGACCGTGGTATATGCATCAGTCGTCTCTATTAGCGGCGAATTCATTTGTTTTCATGTCTGATGAGAGTGATGAGTGTCGTAGTATGCAAAACCGATTAGTTTTCCGAAAAGCAGCGCATGATGACATCATTTTTTTTTCGTATTCTTGTTACGTAACTTATTTTGACCATTTAGATGCAGCAAAAGTTTGGACACATGTCCGCAAATTGTTTTATTGTTAGGTATACGTCATTCATCAGGGAAATGTGTGAAGTTTGCTCGTTATTTATGGTGTCTGTAATCGTGGGAACGACTGATATGAAATTATAATTTGCATAATATGCTGTGAGAAACGATTAAGAGAGGCAATAAAAAAAATATGGGAAGATGCGTCTAAATTGGGATAATTTTATCTCGGGTTTCCTTCTCACTATTTTACGATTTTTACTAATGTTTCGAGGTTTTGGCAATTCCTGTTGAACGAAACAACCAGATTCTTAACTAATAGACACACGCATGTGTATAAATAGAAACAAAACGATTCCATTAATAAATCTAACACTATTTTTTGAATCAGCCGCAGTGTGTCACGTTTATTAATACTTCAGATGACCCTCCGACCATCAGAGCGTCAAGAAAAGTGATAATTCCTAACGACTACTCGATGTACTGCTTTAATTGAACCGCTATTCGTTTACGCAACACACAGTTCGCGCTCCCAGATAATTATGGTGATCGGGGCAAGGTTTTTAATAAGACAAATTTTATTAAGCGGTTCCCAGTCTGCAGGACCGTCCCAAGGGGTCGAAAATTAAGGAACTTGGTTACCCCTTAATATAGATGAAAAATCGATCATGTTTCGAAAATAATGAATTTATTATTGTTTGGAACACTTTTGTAAAAATTCGGAAACATTCTTCACAAAGTTAGCTAAAACAATCTTAAGTAATGACATACTTTGAACACGACATTTGACAGTAAACCTAATGTTCACCACATAAATTATGTCCAGAGTTATACAACTATTTGTATTTGCAGCTAGACTTGGATTATTTCCTTCACCGATCACTTCTATTTCTAGATATTCGTAATATACCACTTTGCGTCTATATAAGTCGGAATATGTAAATTTTTAAACCAAATTGAGCTTCATGTGACTGGGCGCCTTGACCTACAGCAAATATCATAATTACAATCGCTAACAATTCTCCCAACATGGATAGTTGTTCGGCAAAGACCGATGTCAACAGCATTTTACAGAAACTAAAGGATTAAACATTCAAAATTTAATATAAAATTTGAAAATATTTACAGTTTGTCCAAGACCATTTAATTCTGATTTAATTTACAATGCATGTAATGATTTAAACGCATAGTTAAATCAAGTCCGCCAATCACGCAGACACGATCTGGGTGTGGATAAATTGAAACATAAGAGTTGTGCCTACTCTTTTCTTCTCTAAGAAGCTTTGTTCGAAGTTGCACTGACAGGAATCGAAAGTGTGGAGAAAATTAAATGCGTTCGTAAATAACAAAGCCCGACACTAAGTTAAAATAGTATGTTATGCAACGAATATATACTTTATGACAGCTATTAATGCACGAGTGTTTGCATTTACGACAATAATATGTCAATAACTGTTATTTGCGAAACGCGTACAATTATTTTTTTATAACTATACTTAATTGACAACATTAGAACTTGTAGAGAATTGTTGTTACATGCAGCAACACAGTTTGTTGTACAATTATCCTAGATGAAACGTCGTCCTGTATTACTTTGTCATACTTCTGTATTCGTTATCCCAATAAATCCTTCATGTTTATGAAGCAATAAACTGACTAATCGTGTAGAAAAAAATCTCCCGGCCCATTATAACATGCAGATCGTGTTTTGTTTTCAAAACTTGGTGGTTCGTATCAAATTTTATGTATAGGGACTAAACGACTCGTTTTCTAAGGGCTATCATTAACATTCCAAGAAGAATAAGGATCGTGTTTTGTGGTAACTTAATACAGCTTGGTTGGGCTGGCGAACACCGTCTTTTACAGAGGTTGTTCTTCAGAAATTTAGTTTGGAATCACTTTCAGAACATCACGTCGCTAAGATGTTTTGCGTTCGACTTCAGTAGTTGTTGATAAATAAAAAATGTCGTGATCTTCTCTATATGCGCGTGCAAAACGTGAAGAAAATATTCGACTGCAAGACGAAGCAACGAAACTGCATTTGCGACAAAGAATATTCGTTATTCTAGCTTGGAAGACAATAGCAAATATTGTGTTACACGTACATATATTATTACAAAAAAACAACCATCAAATACGCCTACAAAACTGCAAATGGACAAAAGCTTTTTTCCAATTGCCTTGTTCAGCAGATACATTCAAATGTGTTATGTATAGATATTCGATATAAATATTAATATGCATTTTCATTCTGCCTCTTCAAGTTTTTGTTGTGAAGTTAAAGAAATGCCTCGTCATTTTCACGCATTGAATTGTGCTGCCATCACATCTGGTTTTATTGTGTTAAACCCTACAAACTTCACTTTCTAGAGATCGTGTGGCACTATTAACCTTTGTTCTCGCATTGAAACTGATTTAAATTTTAAATTAATCTCGAGAAAATATAAATACTCATTACTGTTACAAATCTTGTGTGTCAAAGGCATTAGATATTTAAGTTTTCTTCTCTACATTTGTTTGTATCTCATTATCATTACAGAGAGCTTAGGAGAAGCTTTAAATAAGCTTTTTTATGCCATATTTGTCGCTATCAGTGACAGCATGGAAACAGTGCGACTGTAATCGTAGATAATTAATAAGAAAGTACAATATCTTTGGTTTTGTTTATAAACATACTGCGGGTTAACCGAATAACCTTAGGAAACCGTTATCTCTAATTGGGCGATATTAACCCGATGATGTAATGGCCAATTCGGGCCAATTTTCCACGGTACTTGGGCCCGGTGATTTACAATCGTTGCTAATTTTAATTAAAAAAATTGCTACCCGCGAAATTGGCGCAATTATCGAATTGAATTTACCGCTTAAGCGAACAGCTTTCTGTATTTATAGTGAGCTGGAGTAATTCCTGTTAATCCCATTAAGGTGGCTAATAATGGAAATAACAAGGCGGATAAGTTAGTCGAAACGTTTTTCTAAGAACGAGAGCTAATAAAATTTTAAAAAGAAAGTCGTGTTGTCAACACTTTTGACGTTGTTGTTTCAAAGTGCTTTTTTTAAAGCTGCAAAGTCTGGTGTAATCAACAGTTGAACATATTTTGCATACCTAGATTTGTCAGAGCTTTTCTTGTGATTTTTTTTTACAATAAAAAATACCAGAGCTAATAATAAAACTACTACCCTTTGAAGGGAGTGGATAATATCATGACCTATGGATCCCAGATAACCTTTTGGTAACCAGAGGCCGTGAAAACCGTGATGGACTATAATAAATATATAGACCGAGACGGAGGACGTCTATTTTAATACCCAGAAGAAACAAATGACTGTCGTCTTGAAAGCAAATGGACCTGCATCGAATTTTTTTGATAGTTTTGTCATAGGAACGATTTAACAAGTTATTAATACAAATAAGTATCAACTGACTAAAGTTTTTAATATATTTTTGCACGCGTATTAGCCCTAAAACTCGGAGAAGTGGAAAACTTCGCAGAAGTCTTGGAGAACAACGCATAGCATTCCTAACTATATACATAACAATGTTATTATGCTTCAAAAAGCTCCAACTAGTCGGACGACCATTGTTCGTGAACAATACCCTTTCTACCAACACTCGAGCAACCTATTTGTTGTTGAGTTATAGCCGTCAAGCACTCCGATACGGTCTCGGCATTTATTCTCCTTATTTGCACCCATTATAAAGTTTTCCGCCCAGATTTAACGCCACCAATTGATTTATTTTACCTGCAGTAACAAAAAACAAATGTATTTCCCTTTTAAAAACTAAAGTTTAATGAAAAGTCAATCGACAACATTCATTTCATGCAATTGCTTTAGTCGCAGTATACAATTTTCGCCCTAGTAATATTTTTACAGAATATAAACAAACTATTTTTATCAAAAGGGGTGCAAAGTTGCCTTAGGCCGTCTCTGGGTACATGAAAAAACTGTCCCTGTTCCACCCGGCACATTTATTTCACAAAAGATACCAATTTCCCACAATAAAAGACATAATGCATGTAGATTCTATTTATCTATTCGGAACAGATACGCACAGAGAGATTTTATCGACAATGAACTATATCGTGATCGTGTTTCTACCAAGTTAGTTGCTATTTATTGTAGTGCGACGCATACAGACGCGGATATAAGATTTGGGAACAGATAAAAGGACGCTATTTCTCTTTGATGGGCCGTCGAACAAGGCGAATGGTCTTACGATACAGGGTGTTCAACAAGCTCTATGACAAATGGAAGCTGCATTAATTTCAAACATTTTTTCTTATATGAACGTAGGTCCAATTCCTTTTTGTTTCAAAGTAGCCTAAATAAAGATGATGGTTGCTATAACAATAATTATTATTTGTGTTTAAACATTAGTTAACCTTTATTGTCATGTTTGGTATAAAAATATATGGAATACAGTCTTTCTTAATGTCATAACTGCCAGTTTATTGTATTCTTTACCTTAGAAACGTTTATTCTAAGGTAAAACCACACAAAATGTATAAAAATTATCAACAAAAGATGAAAATGTATCCAGTATTGCAAAATTAAGTAACAGTTATTGCTGTTTATATTATGACAGCCGATAATGTATGTGTTTATTTTTGTAATTTTCATGTTGAACAACCTCTTTTCGAATCAACAAACTGAATGTACGTTATGGAAAGTCTAATGTACACAAAGCGTTCCTTTTTCTGATGTACTGTATTTACATTTCATTTCCAATTTTCAAATAATTTCATTTAAAAAAATACACACGCTCTAGATCCTTGCCCTTCCAGCTGGATGTTTTAATTTATTATCATATTTGTCTGCTTTCGTGTAGGAATTTCAATAATTTCATTTAAACAGATGATACCTAAATATGAAGGAATAGAATACATATTTTTTAATTGAAGAATAAATTATCATACTTGCATGTTATTTTAAATAATTCCTACACCCATATTTTTATTAAGAATACATATACAGTTAGGTATATAGGTGCTCCAGTGATGAAAGAGAAAACAAAGCAAGGCATTAAGAATGATTCCAACAACATGCGTGTTATTGACTTGTACTGGCTGCGAGTGTCCCTGTCCTATTTTTCGTTACGTAACACTGATTTGTTTATTTTAGATGCTAAGAGGAAAGAGATATAAATAAAACGGTTCACAGCATCGAGTATTCCTTACATTTTCTTTGGGCGCTTGTAGAGATTGGTTTTTAAATGCTCAGATAATATTTATTGGCAGTAACAATGCGAAAAGTTTCTCGAAAGCTGTGCAAGGCGAAAACTTTGAGAACGTCCTGAGCCTCGACGTCATTTAACGTTGATAAATGTAGGAAAAGTTGCAAGGCGAGAGAACTCTTTAATATATTTGACATTATTGATGAAAATGACGAGTTCCAAAGTCGTGTAGCAAATAAACTTTCGTCCCGTCCTCGTAGGACCAAATGTTTTAGTTTAATATTCTCAAACTTTTTAGAACTACTTTATCTTCTGAAGTAGAGGTATTAATTTGATTTGTATTTTAATTTATTTTAGTTATTTCAGCAGATCTACAAAATTCCTTTCAAAGATTAGAACTAAATATTGAAAATACATAATTTTTTATGGTTTCTTACTCAACGACAACCCTGTCTAAACTTTTTTTTACAAAATTTCTGCCAGTTTACTCTATATTTGACCAATTATGAAACACTACCAAGTACCATCATTTTGACTTCAGAAATAACTACGCATTGTTAGATAAACCATCTTCAACCTCCAACTGATGTTAAAATAACACTGAATCAAAGTTTGAGTGTATTTATCTCAACTATGTCGCTTCCACTTATTGTTAAATAATTTTTTTTTCCAGGGACCTACGCTTTAACAAAATCAGGGAAATCCCTCCCGGCACCTTCAAAGGTCACCGCAATCTAGTGTCGCTACTGCTGAACAACAATCTCCTAACCTCTCTGAAAAATGGAGCCTTCGAAGGGCTGTTCCACTTGCAGCACCTCTATCTCTACAAGAACAGAATCAAGTACATCGAACCCAACGTTTTCCAGGGGCTTAAGAAGCTAGAGAGACTGTAAGTATTTATTTTCCATCCACATTTAGACTCATTTGGCGTTTCTAACTCCGTTTGATTCCCATAAGTTAACCTTAGTTTGACCTTGTCAAATCCAAGGTCACCAACATCTGGTTCGTTATATCCTACAACTTTTATCTGAAATGTTTTTTGGAAAGGACACAATCCTCAAAGTTATCGAGCGGTTAGGGCCTTTTTTGGGACACCCAGTGCATTGTAAATACTTACGCTACCGAAGTTTACTCTCAGAATGTTGAACTTGCCGAAATAGAAGCAATTGAGGGACAGCCACATGTAAACTGTGCATAACAGTCAGACATAACATAAATTTGCTGTAAACAAAAGAAATTAAACAGGCTTCTGTTTGTGTTAACTTGATTTAAAAATAAACTCTTCTATTATATTTGCACACATCCAAATCAAATAAACTTTATAAATTAACTGAAGTATAGTTATATATTTAAAACGTTTGATTATATACTTAAAGTCAAGCGCGTTTGGATTTAAAATATGCTGTAACATGTAAACATTTTACGGATCAGAAGATGCAAGAGGGAACATTGTATTGGGATTGAGTGGCTCGATCGCAATACCTTTGAAACTTTAACAAGAACCATCGTTTCACTTCAAAGTACTTTTTGTATGACGTTGTTATAGTAACACTCTAAACAGAAGTTAAATTGAAAGATATCCATATACTTAGTAATAAAAGAGCATAGGAGTACAACAATTAAATAGTTGAGACATGTGTTTTTCATTTTCAGATATCTGCATAGCAACGAACTGAAAGAGTTTCATGCTGGCACTTTCTCCAACTTGCCTTCACTGGATAGGCTGTAAGTTATTTCAAATCACTCTTATATCCCTTGAATTTGCTTGTGATTAACTGACTTCGACTTAAATCGCGTTTTCAATCGAGCCGTTCATAAAATTCGCCTTTGCCAGGGTAAAATTTGGAATTGGCGATTCGGGCGGAAACTCGAAACTTTTGTTTGCGAGAATTTTGTGAATTAACGGGATCGGATCCGTAAGCTTTCATTTTGCATAAATCTGCTAACGTCAATACATCATTTCCTAACAGATGATGGATGAAGAACATTGCCGGTTCGAAGATGATTATTTTTGTATGATTTACAGGAAGTTAAATATTTTATGTTTAAAATTGTAATTTCCGCCTCTGGATGGATGCAACGGGATCCGTTTCAAAAGGGGAGAGGGGGGATAAACGTTCGTTAATAAAAATTCCATCAATATAATTAAAATACTTACGTTTGCGTGTTTCGGACATGCTGTTAACTTTGCTTTCTTTCACTAATCCCAGTCTCAACCACTTGTAGGCGAACAAACAAATCCTTGGTTTAATTTTATCGTAACTTCAAGTTGCATTACCTGTGTGGAAATAACAAACAGTGAAAGTACAGTTCTGTGTAAAATTATATTAACTGCTAGTTAACACCGAGTATTCGGTGACCTAACTGTAAAATTGTATCTCGTTGTTTCAACCAAACGAATTCGACAGATGTTTAAAATATTGCATTAATTTTAGATCAGAATATGTACCCACTGTTCCAAGCAGTTACATTAAAAAGCGAAAAAATATTTCACGAGTTAGCAGCTTGAACATATTCCAGGGAACATTAGCTGAAATACTCGAGTTTGAATAACCCGCAGGTATAAAATTTAATTTTTTTGGCACACGACACGCAATCGAAATCACAATCTCGCAACTGAAAAATAGATCCAAGACGCAAAAAATAATTTGACGTACTGAGCTGTAAACAACTGATTTCAGGAAAATGTATTAGGTATTCATATACATCGATTGAGGACACTTTTGCATGCTATCCAAGGATAACCTGATCTGCTCTAAGATCTAAGTTCGACGACCTAGAAAAACGCACTTAGCGCCTTGAGTGGCGTTGTACAAATTAGTAAACACGATAAATACGCCTTTTCATTGTGCGAAATATGCGGTTAGGGACGTAAAGGATAAGTGTATGTTATAACGCCTCATTTAATAGATTGCTATTGCTCACGTCGCACAACGTTGGTGGCCCATTAAATGCGACGCCCTGATGATTAAGATCTCTTTTTTGGATCTTCCAAGGTGGCTTGACAAGTACCTATTACGCCGGTTATATCAGACAGAAAATATGCAAAAAACAGTCCAAGAAAAGTAGTAGTCTGTAATTTTTTCCTAAGGTAGAAAATTTTACAAAGTGATCTGACAACTCACTGAGCTGACAAGTCATATCATTCACAATTAGTCAAAAATCTGTTTAATGTTTTCAACTGATTAAAATATAAATGTTCGAAATTTTATTTATTTTTGGTTGGCAATGGCCCTCTTGAGGTATTTCTTTGTAACTAACTGATTTTTCTTGTAATGTTCTGTGTTCTGTATTCAATGTTCTATTTCAATATTCAGTGGTACATGTACATTCTACATTCACATTGTTGTGTACAACAACATAAACAACATAAAGATCTTTATCTAAATAAAATGATGTTTCCTAAAATGAACATACAATATGCACAAGTCAATGGAAATAGAATAATTCGTTGCCTTCTGTGTTGTCAGTTAAAGTGTGACATGACACACATGTGATCTGACACAAGATCTAACAAACTTTGGTTTATACTCTGCTGTATCATGCCCAACAATTACAGACGATAAATCTGATGTCTATCATTTCGGCAATCATGTGTCATGCCATGATGTATGAGTTTTACTTTCAGCAACCTCTACAACAACCACCTGACTCGTATCCCCCATGGCGCCTTCGAGAACCTTCCCAAACTAACGAGGCTGCGACTGGACCACAACGCCTTGATATGCGATTGTCAGATCGCATGGTTGGCCAAGATGCTGACGGACAACTCCTTGCAGGGATCGGCCAACTGCAAATACCCCTCGGAAATGTACGGGAAGTCCCTCGTCGGGATGGAGACGAGAGATTTTCACTGCGGTTTGTAGAAGACCTTACAATGATTGTCAGATCATTTAACCATATGACTTTTAGCTCCCCCCGAGATCCGAGAAGGCCCGCACGACGTAGAGGTTTCCTGGGGTGGAACAGCTATATTTACGTGCAAGGTTCAGGATGACCCGTTAATATCCATCGTTTGGATGAGGGACGAAAAAGAACTCTTCCCGGACGAGAAGAAGTACAAAATTTTGGATAACGGGTCGCTGATGATCCAGAACACCGTTGAAAACGATGGGGGCTACTATGAGTGCATGGTGAAAAGTCCCGAAGGCCAAGTCAAATCCAGGCCGGCGAGAATGGTTGTTCGTCAGCCCGAATACAGCACTCAAGGATATGGTACGTCTATTTGTATCTAATTTAAAACAGTATATTGTAATATATCTAATTTTTTTAGGTGCTCCAAGGTTCACTGTGGTTCCGGAGAGTATATCTGTGGCTCCCGGGGCTCCCGAGGTAACACTTCGTTGCAACGCAGTCGGCGTACCTCTACCTACGATCGAATGGGCCAAAAACGGTATAAGACTTCCTAATTCCTACAAGAACGCCTACCAGCCGGACGGATCCTTGACCATTAGAGAAGTGGATCCCACTGACCATGGGAATTATCAGTGCGAGGCTTCTAACGTAAACGGGCGGGTCATAGCCGATGCAAATGTGATAATTAAAGGTAAATTAATTAGTTCGTAGGCTTCGTGGCAGTTGCCAATGAATTTCACCAGAATTCTTGTATTATATTGGTCTATGGTGTGTCCCGTATCTGCCCAGTCTTCCGCAGCTGCTGATTTTCTATGTGGTTATTCTTCGAAAGACACTAACGCTCATTTAAACTCTGTAGTAGGTTCTTCACTTTGGATGTGTACTCTTGAAGTTTCTTCATCTTTTTAAGGTTCAGATTGTTCATTATCAACCACATCCCCCACCTCTCCGCCTTATTTATGCACCAAAGTGTCGAGCTCCAGTAACGATACAAATTTGTTCCAGCTGCGCCAATATTCACCGTCCAACCGGAAAATGCAGACACTCAAATAGGAGGCGTCATAAAGCTGGAGTGCGTGGCTTCAGGTACTCCGGGTCCAGAGATCGCTTGGTTCAAAAACGACGAAGAACTCCAGCCCCAGGGAAGAATCCACATCACGGAAGACGGCAGCGTCTTGGAGATCAGAGACGCCAAAGAGTCCGACTCGGCCCTCTACATCTGCGAGGCAAGCAACGAAATGGGCATACGCGAAGTCAGCGCCAAGGTGAAGGTCTCCAACTTAGCCTTCCGGCCGCCCAAGCTGATTTTCAAGCCTTACAACATCGAAGCGTTGATAGGCAGCACCATCGAGCTGCCTTGCAAGGCCGAGGGCGATCCCGCGCCCGGCATCACCTGGCAGAAAGACGGCGCTACCATGCAACGAACTGGCAGATTCAAGGTGTCTCTATCGGGTAACCTGCACATCTACAAGGTGGCGACCGAAGATCAGGGTCGCTACGAATGTACCGCTATCAACGATCACGGTCGAGACTCCGCCACGGGTTATGTCACGGTGAAGGAAGCCCCGGACCCGGTAGGCGTGGGGATCGGCGATCAATTCGTGAAGATAGCTTTCGCCGAGGCGTCCGAAGAAGTAGACAGAGCGATAAACAAAACAGTCGACAATCTGATAAATAACAAGGGTTCGCATAATCCTGCGGACCTCTTCAGGATTATAAGGTACCCCGACGCGCCGGCGAGGGAGCTGGCGAGAGCCGCGGAAATTTACGAACGGACGTTGGTGAACATCAGGAAGCACGTCCAGCGCGGCCGGATAGTGATGAACGCCACTTCCGATTTCAACTACAAGGAGATTCTGTCCCCCGATCATTTGAAGCTCATCGCCAGGCTATCAGGTTTGTTTTCTTAAATAACCGATTTCTTAACCGATTCTTAATTTATTTGCAGGTTGTATGACGCACCGCTTGACTCGCAACTGCTCCGACATGTGCTTCCACTCCAAGTACCGCTCCATCGACGGTACTTGCAACAACCTGCAGAATCCGACCTGGGGCGCCTCCTTGACGAGCTTCCGGCGCATCTTGAAGCCGATATACGAAGACGGCTTCGCTAAACCGATCGGGTGGGACAAAGAAAGGAAATATTTCGGTTACCCGAAACCCTCCTCGAGATTAGTCTCGACCACCCTCATCGCCACCTCAAAAATAACCCCCGATCCGGAAATAACCCACATGGTGATGCAGTGGGGTCAGTTCCTCGACCACGACTTGGATCACGCCATCCCGTCGGTCAGCTCGGAAAGCTGGGACGGCATAGACTGTAAGAAGTCCTGCGATTACGCCGCCCCGTGTTATCCCATGGACGTACCCCCGGGAGATCCCAGGATCACCAATAGGAGGTGCATCGACTTCATCCGCTCGTCCTCCATCTGCGGCTCTGGGATGACCTCCGTTTTCTTCGATACCATACAGCCGAGGGAACAGATAAACCAGTTGACTTCGTTCATCGACGCGTCGCAAGTCTACGGCTTCTCCGAAGAGCTGGCGAAGGACCTCAGAGACTTGAACACCGACGGCGGTCGACTGCGCGAAGGTGTCGTCTTCCCCGGACGCAAACCGTTGCTCCCGTACGCGGGAAATCAGGGCATCGATTGCAGACGGAACTTGACCGAGAGCACCGTGAACTGTTTCGTAGCTGGGGACATCCGCGTCAACGAACAGGTAGGTTTGATCGCCATGCACACGCTTTGGATGCGGGAGCACAATCGGGTAGCGAGAGAACTGAACCACTTGAACCCGCACTGGGATTCCGACACGTTATATCACGAAGCGAGGAAGATAGTAGGCAGCGCCGTGCAACACATCACCTACAAACACTGGTTACCGTACGTCCTAGGCGAGAAGGGCATGGAACGACTGGGTCGGTACGAGGGGTACAACCCAGCCTTAAACCCGAGCATCTCCAACGTCTTCGCCACCGCAGCGTTACGTTTCGGTCACACCCTCATCAACCCCGAGCTGCACAGGCTCGACTGGAACTTCAAGCCGATCAGGGAAGGTCACCTGCCCTTGTCCAAGGCGTTCTTCTCGCCCTGGAGGGTAGTGGAGGAGGGCGGGATAGATCCCCTGTTGCGGGGCCTGTTCACTATAGCAGCCAAGATAAAGCGACCCGACGAGAACTTGAACACCGAACTGACGGAGCAGCTGTTCAAAACGGCTCACGCCGTCGCGTTGGATCTGGCCGCCATGAACATCCACAGGTCCCGCGATCACGCCATACCTGGTTACGTGGAATTCCGCAAGTTCTGCAACATGTCGCAAGCGGACAGCTTCGAGGATCTGCGCCACGAAATCAGCGACGCCAACGTCAGGAGGAAGTTGCAGAAGTTGTACGGCCACCCGGGCAACATCGACGTGTTCGTGGGAGGGATATTGGAGGACCAGATCGACGGGGGTAAGATCGGGCCACTCTTCCAGTGCCTGCTCGTAGAACAGTTCAGGAGGTTACGTGACGGCGACAGGTTCTTCTACGAGAGCCCGTCGGTGTTCAAGCCGGAGCAGCTCGTGCAGATCAAACAGTACTCCCTGGCTAGGGTGCTTTGCGATAACGGCGATAATATCACGAGGATAACTAGAAACGTTTTCGAGCTGCCGGAGCTGCAAGGCGGGTATTCGGACTGTTCGGTAGTACCCAAGGTGGACTTGAAGTTGTGGTCGGAATGTTGTAGCGATTGCAGGTATACCGGGCAATTGAACACGATCAGCCGGCTGAACGCCAGAAGGAACCGGAGGAACATCGTCGACGAAAGCGAAGGTTTTACTTCGAGAAGGGACCCGTTGATCTCGAACGCGACCGCCGTGGATTACCAGAAAGAAATGCACAGGATGAAGACTCACATGGTGAAACTGGAGAAGGAGATGAAGGTATTGAGGGCTAATTTGAAGGATATGGTGGGGTATATTAAACGACTGGAAGAAGATAATGAGCTTTAAAAGTACCTCTTTATTTTAATTCTGATATCACAGAAACTGCCATATTACTTTACTTACCGCTACGACGCATTTATTTTAATTTTAAGAACATTGTTTTAAATGTATTTAATAAAGTCGTCAATAATTACTGTTTTTTATATAATAATAATAGTTAAACAACCAATCAGACTTAGGAAGGAAACTACTAGATAGTGACCACAGTGTGAAAATCGTATGATTGCTCGTTGCGGGCTTAATTTCGTTCCGTCTGCGATGACGTCGCCTGAGACCAGCACAAACTTCAATTTCGTCAGTCTTTCTCTCAAGTGACGTCACCAAATGCACGTAAGCATACCGTAATATTGTCACACTACGATAGCGATCTTCCATTCCTTATCACTCTTGATTTGATCATAGTATAAATAAAGATGACAGGTTTTATAGTAGAGTCGCCATCTAGTATTTTCATGCTTAAGTTTGACTAATTGTTTAACTAGTAAAAATTTTCTTGAGCTACGCAAAAGTTTGTGAAACATATCTCATTTTAAGTTGATTATATTTTTTTATTTGTAAATGTAGTCTTTTTTAACAAATCAGTGTTTTACTTATTTTATATTTGTATAGTCTAAATTTTCTCTGAAAA
Organism: Anoplophora glabripennis; assembly: GCF_000390285.2. Lineage (NCBI taxonomy): Eukaryota > Metazoa > Arthropoda > Insecta > Coleoptera > Cerambycidae > Anoplophora > Anoplophora glabripennis. The sequence goes on along the minus strand of NW_019416370.1, from coordinate 686,099 downwards.
ATTATTTTATAATTTTAACTAACTAAAACTATGTGTACGTAATTTAGGTATATTGTGCTTTTTGTAGATATTAAAGTTAATACCCCAATGTAATAATGACATTTACAATTTAGATGCTGAATTAAATACTTTTAACCTTAGATTTTCAGTCATATAAAATATAATAAATGTGATATTTCGGCAAAAATAAGGTGTGCCATGTTCTGTTCAATATATATAGTAGTAATTTGATAACAAACATGCTATTACTTAGTGTATATTATATATTTATTAGAATAAATATTGTTTTATTAATTCTTAGTTAAGATTATTATTTCTTTGTAACCCCAAATTCCTTATTCTAAGATTTTTTGTATAAACCTTCATAAAAATCAATTTGATGTACCTATTAAGTTTCTATAATTCCAGTAAAACAGATTTAGTTCTACTCTGCGACAATAAAAATGAACGTACTATCTAATCTAATCTTCCGTGCACTGTTCTGTGCTCACAAAAAGACTACACCGCTTGTATCCTCTATCATACATATCATATGGTCCCGTAAAAATGAGACGATTTCGCAATGTTGCCAATATAAATCGAACTAGAATTTAGTTGCTTACCAAATTTTATTGTTTAAATTTAGTTGGCATCAATTGAGTCGCACGAGTTTCTGGTGGAGGTAAAATAACCTCACTTTAAATAAGGTTCATTTGTTTATTTTTTAATAGTTATGGATTATAAAAAACTTAAGGAAAGTGCCATTCGTTCATATTTTTATTTGTTTTGTTTTTTTTACAGCTACATTGAATATAATGAAACTTACATATCATACATTTTTTATCATTAAAAGAATCGTTTTTTTTGTTTCCACATTTTACTATGTATATTTTGATTTGAATATAAGACAAACATAAATATTGTTTATATATAATTTTTTTTTAATTTCCGCATATACACTATGTCTTGAGTATATTGATTTATATTTTGTATAATTTTTACCAAATATTATTGCTTTTGTTTACATACATTGGCTTTTCTGTTACCATCAGAAAAATTCATTAATAAACATTTTGTATAGCAATAAGTCTAGAATTTCTGTAAATGAGTCTAAATAAAAATCTAACTATTATAAGTCTTTTAATTTGCATTTAATATTACTTTTTCTAACAAAATGGAGCGGTGTTATCAGCTAGGGGCTGATTGTTGATTGTTTTGAAATCAAACTGCAATTACTGATCCTTCGGATCTATTCATCTGCACTTCCCTCTCATTTTTTTCTTCATCGACCTTTTAATTCCTAATACTGCACAATTGTTGTTTTACCTAAGTACATTAACATTTTTAGGTATATATTAAGATAATCATTAAGGAATATTGCCACGGTAAAAAAATATACCTTGTGTATTCTTTCTAACCTAAAAAAAATATTTTGTTGTTGATTGAAATATTTCAGTCAACGTTTTTAGTCTTTAATACTTATTGCACCAATTCACTTACCTTTAACAAACCTATTTAGCAAAATAAACTAAACAATATAAATAACTTGGTAAAAGTTAGTAGTTTAGCAGATGACTTTTTGTGATTTTAAAATTAGTATTTGTGGAAAATATAAGATCGTGATAACAATTAATTTTACGTTACATTTACATAAAAAAACAAGAAAAAGTACCACAAAATTTTACTCTTAATTTATTATTATTGGGTGTCATTATGCATTCATTTTATTACCTTAGTATTATTTTATTTAATGAGAACTATCTACAAAGTATTTTAAATTTTCCCGCGACACCACTTTGATATTAAACTGACTTTGGTAAGTAACTAGATATGTTAAGTTGGCGACGCTGCGAAATCTTGTTACAATTAGTGTCGTCTGTAAAAATGACCAATTTTCGGCCAATGAGATTTGAATAAAAAATTATATGTCTACGCTCTTGAACTTAAGTTTGTTTAAACAAACGGTGAATTTTAAAATACCGTCTTCCTTATAATAATTAAATTTGTAGATATAATTGTGATATATCGGCAGAAATCCTCATATGTTGGCCATGAATTTGTATTCGCTGGTTCTATACAAATAACGCAGTCTAGATTTTTTGTAGGTTTATAGCTATTCTGTAAATTTCAATGTTCTGTGTATCATACATCACAGATTGTAAACATAACCTTAATATGTCAACGGTATATTTGCTTTAAGTTTTAGGTACTTAAATAAAATTAAAAATGAGCGTTGAATTAAGGCTTATAGATCACATTAGATTTAGCTCTAAACTATCGGTCAATTTTGCTTGCGAATATTCAGAAGATGACAGGATTTTGATTATAGGCGACATAGGAATTTATATTATTGCCCTAAAAGGCTGTATGAGCAACCCTTTCCCTTCGTATTACTGTAAAAATTATTTTTTGGAAATATCTGATTTTACACCCAGTGCCAATATTGGCATCGATATTAACAGTTTTCATAAAGATTTAGAACGGAACGATTTATATGAAGCCACGATGTCCATGGAATATTCAGCTGATCTGAAAAGCACAACCCCTGTAGACCCGTCACCTCTTTGCGCTCAATGGTCTCCGAGAGGAATTGTAGGCAAAACAGATTGTTTGCTGGCTGTTTTAAGTAATTTTTATAACTTGGAAATCTACGTGAAATTCATAGATGAAAACGAAGTCACAGAGTACTGTATGATATGCGGTGTAACTCAAGAGGTTATCGATGAGAAAAAAACAGAATGGAAGTATTCAGATCGGTTGCCCCCTACGGTAAAATACAACGAAATGAAGCGAAGAGTACAAAACATTTCTTGTACAGGTAACGTGCAACGATTCTTCCATGATTCACACTGAATTGTACAATTTTAGCTTTTACTTGGAGTCATTTGTACAAAATAAATGGTAAGGAATATTGTACGATTTTTGTGGGACATATGAATGGTGACGTTACTGTTTGGAGAATAACTGGAAGAGTATCGAATTCCAAAGAAAACTCAAAGCTTCATTTCTTGGGCCGCTATTCTACTCAGCTAGGAAGGATCGTCAGGATGCACTGGCACATTACCAAAGAATATGGTAAATAATTGAAATTTGTGTGTAAAAAAGTAATTTTTTTGTTTTTCGGTAGGAGGAGGATTGTCGTTTGCTGATTCGGAAGGTAAAATGAGCGTTTTGCACGTAAAGTGTCTAGACCAAGAAACCGCGGATATAGACAGTGAGTTGGGATTTTGGACAGAAGCGGACAAGGTAGTAGTCGACAAGATAACTGTAATGATTTACGACGGTCGTACGTACATCATACTCGTTAAACAAAGTTTTTTAATTATATACGGATTAGATGAATCGGGGCAGGTTTTCGACCAGAAGGTTTGCAATGTGGGATGCTACTATATCACAGGTATGTGAGGATTACCCGAGTAATATATTAATTTCCAGTAAAATATTTTTTGTGCGAAAATTTAAAAAAATATAACTGTCCAGGTATTCACCATTTCGACAACACTATATTGGTTTTGACGTTGACGTCTGTTCTGAAACAATACACTCTTTCCATTGTTGACCAAAGAATACATCTGGAAGAAAAACTTATCCCGATTAAGGTGAACGGTGGTAAATTTCGCACCCACGGGTTTTTCTTCTCAAAAAACATGGTGTTCTTTGGACTTATCGCATATCCCTGTATGCTGCACAGTTTTTCCAAACTAAAGACCTTTTTAAACATTTTTTTATTTCATAACGCTTTGTTGAATCCCCTAACGATAATTTGGCATAACAACAGTGGTAGTTTGCGGGACTACTGGGACTGCTTGGAAATGTTAAGGTAAGACTGTGTGTTTGTCTTAAAAAATGTTAAAATTTGATTCATCGAAACTGCAACACCCTGAACACGATAACGACAAACACCCTTATTCCAGGCTGCTCTGCCTCAAGGACAAGCGTTTCCCCTGGCTGGGAATCCCGGCCGAGCTCGATTACGACAATCTGTCCCTATTGAAGCTAAAGACGCTTAGATGGCTCGCTAAATTATCGGAAATGGTGTTCAATACAGTTCCCGTCGTGAAAAACTACGACATAAAACCGTACATAATCCTACACTACCTGGTACAGATCAAGCTGATATTGAAGAGACTAAACGGTTTGTTGAGTAAGAAACAGTCGGGGGAGGAACTGTCGCTTTTTCAGATGCGCAGTATCGATATACAGAATTTTTTCCTGAAGGAGATGGTGGTGAAGAATGTGCTGGCCAAGGCGAACGTGGGGAGAAATTTTATAAACGAGATTAAGCAAGTGATGAGGGTAGCGAATGAGCTGCGGTACCCCGCCATGTTGCACTGTGTTTGGTGCGGAGAAAATATCCTTTCGTTAATTTTAAATTTTTCTGTTTATTTGGGTGTCGCCACAAAAAATATCTTTTCACTTTTCAGGTTAATGTAGATTACAGATTACAGGAATTAATTTCTTACTGAAAAATTAACTATTTGTTGTCAGAAGAGTTCTTTTAATTACGTCAGTTACCGCCAACCAATAGATTGGCCACCTCATTTACCTGACTTAGGTCCATTGGACTATTTTGGCCAAGGAGCTCCGAAAGATCATTTTTTTACTGAACTACTCGCCTTGTACATTTAAAAAAAATAGTGGGAGACATTTTTGATAGATTTTGACTGTTATTATCAAAATTTATTATAATTTTTTCAATAAGGAATCCATTCCTGTAATTTAACGATTTCAAGTTCATTTTCTTAACTCCTTAGCACAGATTATAGGACCGGTGTGCTTGCCGCCTCACGCCGACAGCCGCTGCTCCATAACGATGATGCCGATCTATCTCGTAACTTCCTACAAGTGCCCTTTCTGCAAGGCGCTAGCCCACAAGGAGGTGGGGAAAGAGGAAGACGTGATTTTCTGTCCTTACTGCGACGTTCCCATGGAACAGCTGTACGCGGATGAGAAGACGGAAGAATTCGTTAATAAAGATTATGAATTGAAGAGCGAGGAAGTTAGATCGGTATGTTTCGACGATTGTCTGAAGGAAGGCTTGAGTTTTAGTGATGTAGAAGAGAACGAGAGGGAGTATGTCGTTCTTAGCGACAGTGAAGATGAATCGTCGGAGGATCAGAATAAATTAAGGACCCTGTATGTGAGGTTGAAGGACGTGAGTTTGGAAGACATCGTTAAATTGGATAACGGTGAAGAACAAGAAGCTGGACCGAGTAGGAAGGTGTTAAAATTAACGGGAGGGGACGGTTGATTGTAATTAATTTAACTTGTTCTTTTAAACAGATATTTATAAATTTTTTATTTTTAAGAAAAATTATGTTATTATTTTAACGTAGTCTGACATATCTTGCTATATTAATATTGCAATACCTTTCTGCAACCTGAAAATGTGATAAAATTTTATGTCATGAAACTAGTTTCATTAAAATAAAAGTTATTTAAGAAAAAAAATACTGTGTTCGTTTTTTTATAAATAAAAAAATAATCCCGTATAAATGCAATTTTTAAATTTGAAAATACCGCCATTGATAGTTCCTGTCGTATCGTCACTGAGGGCGCTGTGGTGCTTACTACCCAATGTTTACTATGAAATTGCAGCTTAGTGGGTTTGACTAAAGTAACTGATTTGTCTACTATTTAAGGATGTTTTAAGTCAATTTCCTTACAAGTAATAGATTGTAAAAATTTAATAGAAGCAAGTTTTTGAAAACGCTTATAAATAACAATGCTGTTAGTTCTCGACATCTCGACTGTATTGTAGAGGTCGCCAGCCTCAATCCCGTGACGTTTTTAGAGGTACATTTTTTTGCACTTATCTGCACATTAAACTGTAAAATTTCTCTCCGTTAGGTTTTGACTTATTAAAACACTGCTCAAATATGTATTTCTTTAATTTTCTCAACAGTAGCACACATATATGTATTATAAACGACGCCATATTCCTTCTCTATTACCATTGAACACTGAACTAAAGAATGCATCACGGATCACGCAATAACAGAGCTGTAACACAAGTCTCAACCCGTCTTTTTGCAAGTACCGCTAAATACATAGAAAAAGGGGGTCCGTCTAATTTACATTGGCAATCGCAGAGACGTGTGCGCGAGAGGTATAGCTAGTACGGGCTAATGGCACAGCATGAAAAATATCAACTTATGCTGTGCTAATGCTACGTTCACAGAACTTCAACTGTCACGCACTACACTTAATTTAACCAATCAGCTGCTATACTCGATTCTTTACCTCTTTCTTTTGTTGGACCTTGTTCCCGCTTTGGACCGATCAAAATAACTTAATGGGAAAAAGAAAGAAAATTGTTACCTGGATTTTTATAACGGGAAATGGTAAAGTGACTTTTAATAATCGAAAAAAAAAATAATAAATGCGTGAGCAGGAGTGGCGGAGGGTTGATTTGGGGGGTTGAAAAGTTGTGAGAAATTTGTATCATTGGGATTTCTGGCGAAAGTTGATGTCAAACAAAAAAGTATCCAGTACAAAAGTTGTAGATCATGCAAAAATCTACAACTTTTGTGGAAGTTATTTTTTAAATGCGAAAAACTTCTTATTTTTCGTTTTTATTTCTCATTTCTGTAAAAATAATTTAATTTTGACGAAACTTGGTTAAAGTATACCTTTCTGTGTCTTAAATAACCACAATTTTTTTTAGATAAAAAAATCAATAAGTTTCCGAGATATCCATTTTTTCCGGTCTGAAACACTTTTTCAAAGAAATATTCTACTTGAGAAAAATCATCGTACAGAGTTCTGCCGTGATCATTTTTTTCGTTTAGACATATAGGTACTTTTTGGTGAAATAAAAAAAATTGTAATCACAGTTCAAAAACATCATACTCAAAAATGCAAAAGAAATAAAAAACGACTTGCAACAATGAATTTTTCAGTAGGTTATTGTTGATTTGTTTAAATTAAAAAAAATTCAAAAACTGATTCACCATTGTGCGGAAAAAATATAAAAAACTCTCATTGTTTGACCCAAAACTTTATATATGTACAGTATTGATATAAACATAAGTCGTATAGTAAAATAAATAAAATAAATAATTTTTTTCGTAGGATCGATTAGTGTATTTATTTTTTTAAATTTTGACGAATTCCGGGTAGTTCTGGAGATATCCGGAAAAACTCGAAAAATAGCAGCCACATATTTAAAAAAATTAACCTGATGATGGCCCCTTGAAGACGAAACGTCGGATTGCAAAAATGTTGACGCCATTGGATAGAGCGAAAAAAGTGGCATTGTAAATATGCAATTTATTTTAAAATTCGTTTTCTAATAAAGCCAGAAAAAAATGAAACGATTTTCGGGTGCAAAATTTCGGGTTTTCGGGTTTCGCGTCAACAGTAGACTTTGCAGTTAATACTTTGTATTGCTGAAATCTAATCATCTTAATTTATTATTAGTGCATTTGTAATTCGACTCAGATGTTTATAAATACTAATACTGTACAAAAATAAAGTTTTGGCCCAAACAATGAGACAGTTGTTTTTGTATTTTTTTCCGTATAATTGAATGGTGCCATCAGTTTTCGAATTTTTAATTTAAACAAATTATCAACAATTACTGAAAAAATCATTGTTGCGTCATTTGTTGTTTTTGCATTTTTGAGCATGTTTTTGAACTGTGAATACAGATTTCTTTATTTACAGTACAGTACTCTTAAAAAAGCCTCTCCAAGTAACAAAATGACTAAAATACATATATTAATTCATAATTTTGCCAATATTCTTGATATTAACTCAAACTGAATTAAATTTCTTTTCTTTTAACAATACGTATTTGTAATTTTAATTCACTGTTATTAATAAATAATAGCATAAGCACTATTTGTTTATATGGAATTCCTGTACAAATTGGAGGTATTATTCTTTCTTTCCTTTGTTATTTACAAAACAATGATGAGTCTTTCTCCTGGACATAAGATTTTATTACACTATGAAAAATTGCACTGATAAAAAATATCACAATTTGAGACTCAATTTTGAAATGACTAGAGATAATTGAATCACCACACATTCAACAGAGCTGATACTGGTAATTACTATTACCATAAAAGCAGTGATTATTTAACACGTAGCTATTACCGTTCCCCTCCCAGTATCTAAACCCATGAAAGTTCTTATTCGAGTTGTACTTGAAAGGCACGTCCGGCATCTTGTAGTTTGGCCAACAGCTCCCGTAACCCTCCTCGTAGAAGGGCTGCTGGTTATACTTGGCCCCTTCCACTCCGTAATCGTAAGGATAGTTCTCCGGTTCCCCAAAATAGTAGGCCATATGTGCGGCATTTCCATTTATACTCCCCATTAAAGTCCCCGCAAGTAAGTTGGCGGTGGTCTGGCTCAGCTCCCTGCTCAGAATTTTTATGAACCTCGCGATATCCATCGGCCGGCCTTCTTGGAGCGTTTGGGTCATAGCTATGATGTAGTTTCTGGCCAGGCGGAGGGTTTCTATCTTGGACAACTTCTGAGGAGCCGAATTTAGGTCCGAGTGCGTCAGCTGGATAGGCATTCGACTAAAATAAAGAAAAAGTTATAAGACAAAAACACGGAATGATCTTTTTGCTCATCATAAGTTTTTTTTCCCAAACGGAGCAGACTTAAATAATAAAGAACAAAATATCTCACCTTCTTAATCTGTCCAGAGCAGCGTTCAAGCCGTGCATCCGGTTCCTCTCCCTGGCGTTGGCCTTCGACCTCCTCAGTTTCACCTTTAGCACTCTAGTTTTCTGTTCTCTCTTCTGTTCTATGACCGGTCGTACGCTTTCCATCGCTCCACATCACCAACTTCTGACGCTGGGCGACGAGATGGGGTGAATATAACGGCGTTGCTATCATATTTACCTTCTGATTTAATTTTTACGGATATTAGATACGGGGTGTCCCCAAAGAACGAACAAAAACGAATGTGTTTAAAAGTTGCAACAATTAAATGTCTTGAAAAAATCGCCTGTTAGTTTTATTATAAAGAAACTCAAATAAAATCCACGCACGTGGAGACTTTTCAATTGTCCTTAAATTGTAGCTCGAAATTTAAAGTTTTCTTCTTAGGAAATGACACAACCGTCAAAAAAAATAAGTAAAAATTATTCAGGAAACTTAAACTTTTATCTTAATAAAAATACGTTTTTCATTCTTGCACTGGAATTTAAAACTGTTCAAAAAGTTTCTCGAATAATTCCTACCATGTTTTTCAATTTCATCTGCTTTCAAATTAACAAAACGATTTGATACCCACACTCCTTGTAGTCCAGTTACTCAGGATTTTTACCTCCGAATTCTTTATAACTGAACCGATTGACGTAAAATTTTGACTGAATGTTGGCAGAGCTTGGTAATTCCTGGTGAAAAAGTAATTAGCAATTACAATTCCCTTTTTTTTTCCTGTAATTGTAATTGTATTTAAGTACTTTTTTTTATTAAAGTAATTTGGAATTGTAATTGCAGCAAAATTGTTACAGGAATTGTAATTTGTAATTAAATTATTTGAACTATCGAATTACAAATTACTTCTATAAGTACAAATACTTTTTCCAATTACAATTACTTTTTCTAATAATTATAATTACTTTTAAGATCATGCGTATTGCGTAATTGCGTACAGATTTGCAGACTTCTATTATTTCATTTGAGGAAAGCCTTGTGTCTCGTGAACAATAAAAAGTGATTTGGTGAATTAACCTCAGAATTAAGAGAGTACATTTTATTTTATTATAATTATTATTAATTTAGAAAATATACGAAGTAAAAATATGTTGTCTATAGCATCAAGTTTTATAAAAATATATATTATGTATCTACTGTGTTACTGCTCTTATTTTGAGTTGAGAAAACTTCTGGTTCGGTTACTCGGCCTTTCACTCGTACTTGTTCGATTCGTAATTTTTTTAATAATAATTATTGCTTTCCAGTCTACCCAAAACTACTGTATTCTATATTTTGCAAATGTACTAACAACCAAAAAAAAGAGCATCGGGTTGAATTAATTACCTGACCAATAATATAAAATTATAGTATGAACTGAACTGGTTTAAATTATTAGATTAGGAATAAAAATATAAAAATTCTATATTAGAAAATGAATAATAATAATCTTTTCATTTTAGTATCAATTCAAATAAATAATAAATAAATAATAAAACTCAATATTACACAACACTTAATTTAAATTTTTAACTTAACTTTTTCCTTTTTCTCTGTTTGGTCACTATAACTTTATCATAAAAGTAATTAGAAAAATAATTGCTAAATCCATTTTCCATGTAACTGTAATGTATTAATTATAATTATAATATAATGTATTATATTAATGTATTAATATAATTCCTTTTTTAAAGAATATACTTTGTAATTGTAATTAGTTCCATTTTTTTAAGAGTAATTTGTAATTGTAACTATTTTTAAATTACAAGTAATTACCCAGCTCTGAATGTTGGGAATGCCTCAAGGAACAAAACTTATATAGTGCCGCAGTGTGATTTTGCCCTGGGGGTGGTTCCCACCCCTTTTTGGGGGTGGAAATTTTTACGCCCGAAATAATCACAGGAGTCAATTTTAAGTAACAAATACTATATAAAGTTTTTTTGGATATTCAATACTTTCCGAGTAATTCGTCATTGAAAATGTTGATTTTTTACTGAAAAAGTGCTTGTTTTCGGACAGTTTTTTTGCGAATAACTCTGAAACCATTGGATTTAACGAAAAAGTTGTAATGAACAAAAAGAAAGGTAATAAAAAAACAAATCTAATGGCATTATCTTGTTTTTCTCTAATTGCAATATAAACCGAGTTATGGATTTTTAAACATTATTATATGTTAGCAAAAAACTAAATTGAAACCAGTTAACGTTAAATCACGCCAAAACCATAAATACTAGGAAAAAAACTATTTGCACCGTTTTGAAAAACCTTTGAAATGAGCTGTTTTAAAAGTCTTTAGAATCAAAATTAACGGAAATATGATCGAAATAACATGATAGTCTCATTTTTTTTAAGAAAAAATTACTAAACAATTCGGTGCCTTTGGTGACAGAATTAAAATTAAATGCAATCCATTTACAGATTTCATCATTTATGTTCTAAGAATATGTTCTGGGTCTTTGGCTCACTTACACAGAGCATGATTTCGAAAAAAAACTTAATTTTTGAAAATGTTAATTTTTCAAATTTTTGAAAGAAATTCGATTTTTACGCTGTAACTTAAAAATTAAAGGGTGTACGAAAAAAATACAAGGGTAAAAAAATTTAGCTTTATTATTGCTGAAGATTTTGCTTAAAATTTTTATTCCTCTAAAATTAATATTAATCGAGATATCGCTATTTTAAGTTATCATATGAATGAGAGAACCACCCTTTTCGAGCCGTTTAAACCCTTCAAACTTAAAAATGAAGTGCTTAAAAAAGATCAACTCAACAGTTCACGTAGCCCTTACAATTCCCTGCAAAATGAGCCTTTGTGCGATTAAAAATCTTAAAAAGTAAAAAAGTTATCGTCAAAAAAATAAACACGTGTATAGGTGATAATTTTAGGAAATTTAGATATTTTTTGTATATATACGTATTTAGTATGTGTATATTCGAATAAACCAGTACTATATTATAATACACTCTATAAAATTATTTTATAAGAAGGGAATAAATGTTTATTTAATACAAATGCACATTTAAAATGTTTCTACTCTTTCAATAATATTTTTTCATTTTATTTTCGAAAGAAGAAGTATTTTTTAAGGGTTGAAAAGTTGCAATCGATAAAAAAGATTTTTTAATCAAGATATCAATTTTAATTTGATAAAAATGCATGATGCGTTTCAAGTTGAAAATTTTTTTTTATATTATTTTCATCAAAAGGGGTGGTTTTTAAAGGTTTTTCCGGGTCGAAAATTTGGGATACATTAAGTTTCATGTTAGATAGCACATGAAATTACTCATACTGCATAAATAAAAAGGATTTGATTACATAAAATGCTTAAATTTGTATTTTTTCTTTTTCTTCCAATAAGGGGTGGTTTTCACTCCTTAAGAACAAAAAGCACACCTAGCGCATATATAAGTTTTGAAGTGGGGGGTAAGATGAGCCTAATTGTAAATTTTGAGAAAAATCGATGCAGTTATAAAAAATTCGGAAGCATTACTATATTTTCAGCTACAGTAACTGGGCTATTGGCATATTTGACAGAATTTGGTAGTGTAAATTAATTTTCGTTATTATTCCGTAGACCACCCCGTATTTTGCAGGATCAAGTGCAATAGTAGATAAGGGCCGTTTATTTATCTCGCCATATGTCACCGCATATGGCTCGTGAGAACATCGGCTATATTGCTAATTATCGGGTATTTGTCGCATTAAGAGCGGTGGTTTTCTCCAATTATCTTTGCTGATAACGTTTCGTGGCATATGGTGCGGCGTGATGCCGATGGATAACCTGTTTATATTAATTTTACCTCCAATTTTGTTACTGGGAAGTTTTATTGTCCCCTGCACATACCTTATACTGAACGTTGTGTTATTATGTGGCATGACAAATGCCACAATTGCCACAAAGTATTTTTTCCTGAAATGTTGCTTCTATTCAGTCAATTGTGGCCAGTACACGCTTTTAATTAAATGATTACCATAGAAACGAAACATTAGATCGATATAGTTGCATTTATATGGAAACTGCAACCACCTCTTTCTGTCTTTGTGAAAGGTGTTAGCCCTTGCGTCACTTCTTTGCGTTTTTACAAAAAAATGTCCGTAATTCTAATAACGAAACACGACGAGAATATATACAACATCGTGACGACTGAGCAAGAAGAGAAAATTAAAAGGGAGATAAAAACGATTCGTTCCAGACCTCCTACGTACAAGAGCAAATTTCGCAAGTACCGTAATGATTACAGGAAATGTGTCAAAGCCCATGCCACCATGGGGGTAGCCGAGGAGGTACTGCCAGATCCTGCGCACTATCTAAAAAAACATTCAGGTAGGTATAATTATAAATATAATTGCTTGTCTAAACCGATCTAAAAGTTGAGTTATTTTCCCAACAAATAGGGTATATGTATCAGTATTTGATTGTTTCGTTTCATTTATTAGGTAAGCCGATATGTTCTAACTTATGCTATAAGCAACAAAAGAAAGATCCGCCGTTCCCCAAACGTGAAGTGGAGAGGGTCCCTTCGTTCAACCAATGGAAGAACCGAATCATCAAGCACGATCCCCCGAAGGACTTCGTCCTGGAGAACATTAAAAAAATTTCGAATATGAAACCGAAAGAGCCTGAGCAACGATTGGTCGTAGACCATACCGGTACCAGCAAACCACTGCGTCCAGGGTTAGAACCTATATTTATTAGATCAACACATTTTGGTAAAGCTCCACGTTATTTGCTGAATATAATCGATCTAGATAAAAAGAAATACTTGACGATAAAGGAAGAAAGCGGGATACAGAAACCAAAGTGCAGATATATTACAAGAGAAGAGAGAGCTCAATTATTGAAAGGGTTGAAACAGAATTGGGAAGAGCTTCAGAAACAGTATCAAGGTTTGCCTATTCTGACTGATACGATCCCTAAAATGGTGCGAAAAGATAGAATAGAATCGAATCTAAAACAAATTGAGAAAGATATCCAACTTGTCGAAAGACATCCCTATATTTATGTTTATGATGACGATAATTTCCCGTAACAGTACCTTGTGAAATTAAAAAGAATAAAGGATACTTTTAAAATTAGAAATTGTATACCTTTAGTTTTATTCATTTTTGTAACACGTCAAAAAATCCCGTAATCAGGTAACCAGTTTTCATATAAGTCGCGAAAAAATTAAATTGCGTTTCTAAGCCCGTTTTAGGAATTATTATGCAGCCAAGTATACACACATGTGTATTGTGTGTTGCCTCGTAACAAGAGCTTTGGAACTGGAAAGACAAATATGAAAAATCTCGAAAACTAGAGAAGCTAGAGAGGAACTGGCAGCAGTTTCGGATTAGTCAGGGCCGTTATTGACCACTTGATTTTTTTCAAAATTTTTAGAGGCCTAAAAATTTTTGAGAAAATTAGTCCATTGAATTTTTAGGACAAAAAATTTTAGGAGCTCCGAAAATTCTGAAAAAATTCTTCCAGACTATAAGGTACTGGCAAATCCAAAACTGAAAGGAATTTCTCTCTAGCTCGCGTAATTTTCCAGATATTCAATTTTTTTCTTCAGGCAAGCAGCTTACAAAGAACGGACTACATCGGCGTTTTCTGCGGCCCAAATTAAAGACATGTTGTCGTATTTAGACAGCATTCCAATTTTTTGAGAATATTCTTGAAAATTATCGTCAAAAAATTAAAAGTACGTTTCTAAAGGCAATTTGTGCAGCCAAGTATACACACGAATTTATTGTATGTTGCCTACCTAACAAAACTTTGGAACTGGAAGAAAAAACAAAAAATCTCGAAAGCTAGTGGAGCTAGATAGGAACCGACAGCAGTTTTGGATTGGTAAGGGTCATTATTGTTTATCTTAATTTTTTCAGAATTTTCAGTCCTAAAAATTTTTGACAAATTCGATTTTTTCGACCAAAAAATTTTAGGGGCCCGGAAAAATCTGAACAAATTCCTCCAGACTATAATGGGACTGGCAAATCCAAAACTAAAACGAATTTCTCTCTAACTGGCGTAATTTTTGAGATTATCAATTTTCTTTAAGAAAGCAACTTTCGAAAATAGCGGACTAGATTGGCGTATTCTGCGGCCCTAACTACATATGGGGTGCCGTCTTAAGCCGGAATTCTAGTTTTTTGAGAAATTTCACGAAAATTATCGTCAAAAAATTATAATGCCAGGCTAAAGGTGGTTTTAGGAATTATTATGCAGCCAAGTATACAGACATGTATTGTATGTTGCCTACCTACCAAAAGCTTTAGAACTAGAGGAAAAATATAAAAAATCTCAAAAACTGAGGACTGTTTTGGATTAGTCAGGGCCGTTATTGACCACCTGAATTTTTTCAGAATTTTCAGAGCCCTAAAAATTTTTAAGAAAATCGGCAGTCGTCCATCGATTTTTTCGACCAAAAAATTTTAGGGGCCCGGAAAAATCTTAACAAATTCCTCCAGACTAAAACGGGACTGGCAAATCCAAAACTGAAAGGAATTTCTCTCTAGCTCCCGTAATTTTTGAGATAATCAATTTTCTCCATTAGGAGGGCAACTTACGAAAGTAGCGGACTAGATCGGCGTTTTCTGGGCCCTAACTACATATGAGGTGCCGTCTTCAGCGGAATTCTAGTTTTTTGAGAATTTTCACGAAAATTATCGTCATAAAATTAAAAAGCCAGGCTAAAGGCGGTTTTAGGAATTATTATGCAGCTTCAACAGCTTCAACATTCACACGAATGTTTTGTATGTTGCCTACCTAACAAAACTTTGGAACTGGAAGAAAAAACAAAAAATCTCGAAAACTAGTGGAGCTAGATAGGAACCGACAGCAGTTTTGGATTAGTCAGGGCCATTTTTGTCTATCTGAATTTTTTTTCAGAATTTTCAGAGCCCTAAAATTTTTTGAGATAAACGATTTTTTAGGAAAAAAAATTTTAGGAGCTCCGAAAAATCTGAAAAAATTCTTCCAGACTATAACGGCACTGGCAAATCCAAAACTGAAAGGAATTTCTCTCTAGCTCGCGTAATTTTCCAGATATTCAATACTTTTCTTCAGCAAAACAACACAATAAAACGGATTACATCAGCAGATCACCCAAACTAGATAGGGTGCCGTCAGTCGACGGCATTTTAATTTATTTACAATTTTCATGAAAATTACCTAAAAAGCAAAGTGCTCAACTAAAAGCCGGTTTGTCTCAACTTTGAGAATATATTGTTATACGAAGCAGAATGAAAAATTTCTTCCTTAACGTAATCGCACTGGCTGGATCGAGGAAGATTCGACGTTTTTCTGTGTAGGTGAGATGTATTGTTCCCATGTAATTTTTTTGTGAACTGTTAAACTACAATAGAAAATAGGGAAATTGAATTACAGTTCTATAAAAAGATGAAGATTTATTTATAAATCTGTTGTTTATATTTAATGTATTTACCCATAATCTACAATTATATAATAATTTTGGGAACTCTTATGCAGCCAAGTATACAAACTTGTGTATTATGTGTTGCCTACCTATAAAGTTTTAGAACTGGAAAAAATTTATGAAAAATCTCGAAAACTGGAGGAATTCGAGAAGAACTGACAGCAGTTTTGGATTGGTCGGAGCCGTTATTGTCTGCCTGAATTTTTTCTGAATTTTCAGAACCCTAAAAATTTTTGAGAAAAACGATGGACCCATCGATTTTTTAAGACAAAATATTTTAGGAGATCCGAAAAATCTGAAAAAAATCGTCTAGGGCTAGAAAATCCAAAACTGAAATGAATTTCTGTCTAGAGAATATTTCAATCCTCTAAAAAATTATTTTGCAGTTTAGTGTAGCTTGCCACCAATAGATGACGGTATGAAATTTTGGAACTATTTCATGTAATTTCATTGGTCAATTGATCAGTATCGACATATGTGAGCTTGCGAGCGTTCCATTTCACTGATCGAAAAGATAATAGGGATAATGTATTTCTGTGTTGGTAGCACTGTTGCGGAGTTTATCTTTACTTGTTATTTTGAGGGTGGGGTATAGTGTGCGTCTATTATAATTAAATTTAGAAAATCCAGGTTTATAGTGTGATTTTATCAAAAAAATAAGTGCAGTAATTCAAAACAGTGTATATAAGGTATAATTCGAGCTAAAGGAAGTTTAAGAGATCCACACAGAATGGCTATGACTTCGTCCCAGGTGAAACGCGAACAACAAAATAACATGGCCGGTAGCGGCACGGGATGGCCTAGGAGAAACAGCCAGAACTCGACAACAGCGGCGGCGAATTCAACTTTCGACGCCAAATTCACCCCAACGCCGCCCGCTATCAATCGAATAATAAATCTGTTAGTCATTAAACATATTTTATGTTGATGTTGTTATAATATCGATTTCGCAGGTATCCTCTAACTAATTACATATTCGGCACGAAAGAACCGCTATTTGAGAAGGATCCAAGTGTGCCTGCTAGATTTCAGAGAATGAGGGACGAATTTGAGAGGATAGGAATGAGAAGAAGTGTTGAAGGTGTGTTGCTTGTCCATGAACACGGTCTTCCACACGTATTACTCTTGCAGTTGGGAACCACTTTCTTTAAACTTCCCGGTGGCGAGTTAAATCCCGGCGAGGACGAGGTGGAAGGGCTAAAGAGACTTTTAACAGAGGTATGTTGGCAGAAGATTCATAAGACTTAATTTTTGCGTTAGAGTTTACTTTGACATAACTGGTTGTAGATATGTTGCGATCGTAAATATTGTTAATGAATGTTGATAATTATTCAACTTTAATAGAAAGATGTCTCGCAGTTTTTTTTTGTATGAATAATGAGATGTGCTTAAATTGTTAAATTATTATTTGACTACACTGAGACTGTTGAGTAAAAATGCGTTTTATGTAAACATGTTTTGTTAATAGTGGTCCGAAAAATGTAATTTAAACTATTTGTTAAGGTAACAAAGAACGAATTATGAACAGATATATTAGATTTAAAATGTTTCTACCTGTTACTTACGATAAATCGAAACACAATGTTTGGGTGTATTGAAAGCTTTTTATCTACTTTTTAAAGGTTATTGTACCTGCTTGGTACTGTAAAACAGCCCTATCACCACTGTTTTTAACTTTTTATTTTCCGTTGTTTTACAGTAGTAAGATTTGTTGTAACTTAACTATTTATTCTTGATTTATAAGAGATTTTTAATAGAATTCATTGTTCCGTGCACTAAAAATAATGTAACAGAGACTGTACAAATTTTCAGGAAAATAAAATACCTAAGTATCACTCTTTTATTTTTATTTGATAACCGATTATGTGAGCCGTGGAAATAAATCGCATGGAAATTACTAAATTGTTATGTACAAGCTATAAATATTTATATATTTCATTGCATTGTTTAATAATCTTTATTGTTTTTGATACATTAATGTTTTGTTAAAGATTCTTTGTATTAATACTTATGAAATAGTACAAGTGCTAAATTTGCAGAAATATTGTAAAATGTATCCGTTCTTGAGGTAAAAATTATAAATATGAGAAGATATATTTTCTTTGAACAATTAGAACGGCTCATACAGATAAGTATCTATGAAAAAAGGAACTACGTTTAGAGGATATAGAGGTTTATGTAAATCGTAAAAAAACTGTTCTACATTTTTTGTTTGAAATGTTACACAGAAAAGTGTGCCATCACTTAGAAATGTTATTTTTTTTTAACTTAGAAAGCAATTCGAACCCTTCACTAAAAATGGGCTCCAATTTCAACATTAATTTTCTCAAGGCTAGCGTATACGATTTTGATAATCCTTTTCTTAATCTGGTTTATTCCCCCAATAGCGACACTAAGTAATTTTTATTGAAATTTCAATTTTTGGCATATACAGGACGCGAAAAAAAATAATTTCCTCGATTCGAAACATCCTGCAGAACGTGGAATGTATCAGCTAAAACAGCGAAAGTCTACTGAAAGTGTAGCCCTATATTTCTTATTGTTATTAGCTGAGATACACGATAAAACGTTAAAAATTTAAAAAAAGCTGATCCCATCAAGTGGGACATGGATATTCGGCTTTGCCGATGACGTCGACGATTGCCCCATGATTTTCTACGCTTAGGATAATCGTAGCGTATCCATTTTTCATCGCCAGTTGCGATACAATGCAAAACTAGCTATTTTAGCTGTCACTTTCTACAGACTGTTACAAATTCCGAAGAAAATAAAGAGTGACCGCAAAAAATCTGTGATTTTCGCCCATTTTTTCACAATTCGCAGAGAATTAAAAAAAAATACATAAAAATATGTTTTTGGTCGCAAATTACTTGTCGTAAAAAACGTAAATGAGCATAGCTTTTAGTGTTTTGAAATTTTAAGAAATCGCTTCTACGTAGGGGTTGAAAAAATGCCAAAAATGAAGAATTTGAATATTACCAATTGATATAAAAATTATTAGCATGTGAATTATGTTGATATATTTTTTTTTGGAATTTTTACAATTATTTCTGATATTCTCTATTTTTGGGGATGATTCCGCCCCTTGAGCGCGCTTAAGGGTGGATTTTCTAATTCAACACGCTTATTTCCGTCATGAGAATAAATCTTTGTATCAAGAATCATTCGATAGAAAAATTCACATGCTAATAGTTTTTATTGGTAATATTCAATTCTTCATTTTGGACGTCTTTTCAACCCCTAAATAGGGGTGATTTTTGAAAATTCAAGTTCATCTTAATTTTTTACGACGAGTAATTTGAGACTAAAAACATATTTTTATCTGTTTTCATTAGTTCTCTGCGAATTGTGAAAAAATGGGCGATTCTTGCCGTCGCTCTTTAATTCTTATCCTCTGTATATGCTGAAAATTAATATTCCTGTTTTGGAGTCATTGGTGACTTGGTAAGAAATAAACTTTGATTAAAAAAGATCGTTAAAATCAGTTTAGCTGTTCGTGAGGAAATCATCTTTGGGGCGAGTTTTTAGGGGTGTGTTAATTATGCAAAGTGTATGTCATATTTGTGCAAAGTTCGACTGAGAACTAAGAAATAATTCCAGAGAAGTTTACCGATGTACAATTTATTCAATGAACTTAAATCGTTATCAGCATCTACAATGTAAAAATATGTAAACTGTTTAAAAAAAAATCGCCTTGTTTTTCAACACCGTTAAATAAAAATTTTGCTGGGAGTTGGAACCAGAAGTTTTAACAGCCCCTTCTTAGGTTAATTTTTAATGAACTGGATCCACATACCAGTAAAATTGATATATCTTCCGTAATGTTACTTTTGTTCTTGTAAAAAAAATGTTTGTGGTGCCCCTTATAGTGTAAATGCAATTATTTTATTATTTATGTTGATGTAAATCTCGATTTTTACAATTGGCACCTTTAAACATTTCAAGGTATTTCTAGTTGTTTTGTTCCAAGGTCAAATAAATTTACTTGTATATAATGTGCTAAAAATAATTAATTTTTAGTTATATACAGGGGTAACTTCGAATGGGGGTCATATTTATACGAACGCTACCTTTGACATTGTTTCAAGTTCCGAAAAATCTAGTTTTTAACCTTTTCTCATAATTTTCATTGCGGAACACGTATTATTACTCCCAAAAACCAATCCCCACTTAAAGTTACAGCCTTCGATCATACAAATGCAGATCCGAAGCCACATTTATTTAAATGAGTTATAATATAAGAAAAAAATAAATGAATATTTAGTCTTTGCCTCGTAAAAGTATTTGGCCTTCCGTAATAAACCTGTAACCTATATTTAACTGATTTTTGTTGAGTCTTCTAAGCAACAAAAGCCTTGAAGAGGGGAGGATGTTTGGTATTTTTTATGGTGAGTTGTTGCAGACCCTCGGGAGGTTGGATGGCGTCAAACAGGACTGGCTCGTCGAAGACATTATCGGCAACTGGTGGAGGCCCAACTTCGAACCACCTCAGTATCCCTACATTCCGCCGCACATTACTAAGCCTAAGGAACATAAAAGGCTGTTTTTAGTTCAGCTACAAGAAAAGGGTATTGTATAATAATGAGAAGATTGTATTCATTATTGTATCTTAGTAGTATTATTATTCGTTTATAAATGACTAGCCGGAAAACCAGAAAATATGCCGACGTCGCCATCGTATAAAAGTGATGTTCGTGTAAAATCTCCACGTCATGTTTGTGATAGTCCCAATTAGAATATGCTCGAGCGAAATTTTACATGCCGTCTTTTATGTGGTAGACTGAACGACAACCGAAACATGACGTGCAACGAAGTAGTTACAAAAATTTTTGAGACACCTTGTATATTGCATATTTTTGTCAGGTTTCGAATCGCTGTGAAAAATAATTACTTTACATTATCCGAAATTAAAGTGTGTTTAAAAAATCGTATTAACAGTTTATGGATTTTAGATTTTCTTACTTAAACTTTCTGCATATCTCGAGGGTGTTACGGTAATTATTTTTCACTTACACAAGTCCGATTTTTAACGAAATTCTGTACACTACATATTTAGTTGCTAAAAGTTTGTGTAAATATATTTGTCTCCGTTTCGGTTCAGAACTTCTGTTTTTATTTTGTCCGTTACCGAATGAGAGCTGCATGTCTTGAATGTGTACTTGAACGAGAGTCGATATTTTTGCTGTTATCAGCACTATTTTTCCACTTATATATATTTTTTGTGCATTCCGATCCACCTTTGTTATTTTTTTCCACTAATATAATCCCTATTGTTTTTTTTTTGATACTTTTTATTTTTGGTAAGAAACCTGTATGCTTACTTAAGAGAAACAGAAAAATGGCAGTTTTGGGTATTCAGTCTTGTTTTTCAAAAGTTTTAGTATGATCTATAAAATGAGTAAGTTTTTTTTTATCGAAATTTTCTGTAGACTTTGGCTGAATAAATAAAACTGTAATATAAATATTAATTGCGAACACTCAGGAATAAAGAGATATACAAACAAATTAGTCAAACCCAATTACACTTGGAAAAAAAAATTGTGACCTGAACTTTTATAAGTGGAAATGGTAAAAGGGCTTATAATAAACCTAAAAAAAATTAATGCGTGGGCAGGGGTGGCGGAGGGTTGATTTGGCGTGTTGAAAAGTTGCGAAAAATTGTATCATTGGGATTTCTGGCGAGATTTGATGTCAAACAAAAAAGTATCCAATGTAAAAGTTGTAGATCATGCAAAAATCTACAACTTTTGTAGAGGTCACTTTTTACGGTAACCTCAAAATTTCCGAGAAAAATTTGAAAAACTGTTTTTTTTTTTATTTTTCGTTTTTTATTTCTCATTTCCCCAAAATTAACTTAATTTCTAGGAAACTTGGTAAAAGTATACCTTTCTGTGTCTTAAATAACCACAAATTTTTTTAGATAAAAAAATGAAGAAGTTTCCGAGTTATTCATTTTTTTCGGTCTGAAACACTTTTTTTCAAAGAAAAATTCTACTTTGGAAAATCATCGTACAGAGTTCTGCCGGTGATCATTTTTTTCGATTTGACATATACTTTTTGGTGAAATAAAAAAATCTGTAATCACAGTTCAAAAATGCAAAAAAAATTAAAAATTACTTGCAACAATGAAATTTTTAGTAATTGTTGATAATTTGTTTAAATTAAAAAAAAATCAAAAACTGATTACACCATTCAATTCTACGGGAAAAAATACAAAATAAAATTGTGTGTAGGAAATGGTAAAAGATGACCGTATCTCTTACCGTGGGCCCAGAGTAGAAAAAAGTTGTTTTTTTATACTTGACAAAATGCCTTTTAAAAAGTTTTAAAATTCCGGGTGGTTCCGGTGATATCCGGAAAAACCCGAAATTTTGCAAAATGTTTAATTTTTTTTCTGGCTTTATTTGAAAACGATTTTTAAAATAAATTGCATATTTACAATACCAGTTTTTTCGAATATCGTCAACATTTTTGCAATCGGCCGTTTCATCTTCGAAGGGCCATTATCAGGTTAATTTTTTTAAATATGTCGCTATTTTTATGACCAAATTTAAAATCATTTTTAATTCTGAATTAGATGATATTGCTATTACAATCGCCTAAAAAGGTTTTTAGTTATGATTTAAAATTTCTCCTGAGTACGGCTTTGAACCCTTTCAAAATATCTGTTGGATGAAGTCAAACAAGTATAAAAGTTAATACCGCACAAAATATCCAACAATTTTTTTCACTATTATTACCAATACTAATTAGAAATAATAAAACACTTCATAAATTTGTATTATTTTTTTATTAGGTACAACTTTTTAAATTATTGATTAAAAAAAATTGTTGGATATTTTGTGCTGTATTGACTTTAAATACTGTTATGACTTCCTTCAATAAATATTGTTGAAAGCGTTCAGAGCCGTACTAAGGAGAAATTTTAAATTATAGCTAAAAACCTTTTTAAGCGATTACAATAGTGATATCATCTAACTCAGAATTAGAAATGACTTTAGATTTTGTCATAAAAATAACAGCGACATATTTAAAATAAAAAAATATACCTGATGATGGGCCCTCAAAGACGAAACGTTAGTATTGCAAAAACTTTGACGCCATTGGATAAAGCGAAAAAACTGATAATGTGAAATGTGCAATTTATTTTAAAATTCATTTTCAAATAAAGGCAGCACAAAAATAAAACAATTTTGCAAAAGGTCGAGTTTTTGGAAGTATTGGGTCAAACAATGACACAATTTTTTTTGTATTTTTTTCCGTAAAATTGAATGGTGTAATCAGTTTTTGAATTTTTTTTTTAATTTAAACAAATTATCAACAATTACTGAAATATTTCACCAAAAATTATGTCAAAACGAAAAAAAATGATCATCGGCAG
The DNA here is from genome assembly GCF_000390285.2 of Anoplophora glabripennis. Taxonomy (NCBI): domain Eukaryota; kingdom Metazoa; phylum Arthropoda; class Insecta; order Coleoptera; family Cerambycidae; genus Anoplophora; species Anoplophora glabripennis. Next base: position 662,665 of record NW_019416370.1, on the reverse strand, counting down.
AACAATGATTTTTCTAAGTAGAAAATTTCTTTGAAAAGAAAGTGTTTCAGACCGGAAAAAATAAATATCTCGGACATTTCTTAAATTTCTTATCTAAAAAAAATTTGCAGACACAAAAAGGTATACTTTCACCAAGTTTCGTCAAAATTAAATTATTTTTACGGAAATGAGAAATAAAAAACGAAAAATAAGAAAATAAAACTATTTTTTGCATTTTTCTCGGAAATTTTGAAGTTATCTTAAAAAGTGACCTCTACAAAAGTTGTAGATTTTTGCATGATCTACAACTTTTGTATTGGATACTTTTTTGTTTGACCTCAACTTTCGCCACAAATCCCAATGATACAACTTTTCAACCCTCCGCCGCTCCTGCTTACGCATTTATTTTTTTTTCTTTTATTATAAGCCCCTTTACCATTTCCACTTATAAAAGTCCAGATAACAATTTTCATTTTTGTCCCTCTAAATGATCGATCAGTCTAAATGACTAGATTGGTTTTATAAAACATGGCCTACTTGTAAACACCGCGTATTTTCGTATTTTTGTTTGTATATCTTGAGCAATATTGTTTATACTTTTAACATTGTCGATTATTAACTTTGTGACATTTTCATGAATTGTTTTTCAACCATCTGAACTGCTTTCAGTAGAGAATAGAAAGGTTAATGAATTTCCTGTAACGATAAAGTAAAAAAAATCGCATTTTGTTTGTGAATAGAGAAATAGTTAATATCTTGTTATTAAAATTTTTGTTTCGTAAAATATCGAAACCCTTTTGAAATTTATGTTTAACGATTTGTATAACATAAGATCTCTAGTATAGAATACATATTTCACATTTGTAAGCCAGAAAGATATTTGAAAATTTGTTCTCTAATCTCCCTTTTGAATTTCAGTAATAAAATGTCCTGAACGAGTAAACTATTGAAATATTAAGTAAATTCCCTTCTTATATTCATTTATTAACTTATCGTTGATTACGCTCGTTCTTTTGGTGAAACATTTACCGCTGAATTTAAAATCTCGAGACCGACAACATTTTCCGTGAACGATAAATTTTTTGTCAAAGATCTTGTCGCGTAATCAACCCACTAAAACGAATTGTACGCTAATTATTGTGTTTAGTATTAGAGTATATGTATCCAACGATACGTAAGTTCGAAAATCGCTGACGTTCGTTTCACTTTTACAGCACTTTTCGCCGTTCCCAAAAACTACAAGTTAGTAGCGGCGCCGTTGTTCGAGTTGTACGACAATTCGCAGGGATATGGCCCCATTATCTCGTCGCTACCGCAGGCGTTGTGCAGGTGGGTTAACGCACTGTTTCCGCTTTAAATTACGCCATATTTTCGCCAATCCGTAATAAAATCATGTATGTAAGACGAACGTGTAAATATAATTGCGATTTTTTCCAGGTTCCAGTTCATTTACATGTGATGTTCGACTAATTAAGAAAACTAGATTATTATGAAAAGTAAGTATGTGTTTTGCAACCAAAGGTGTCTCGTCGTCGACAGCGTGCATAATAGATAAAAAAAATATCTTGCACAAGTTGCTCGTTTTCCAAGATTGTCTCGAAAAGTGCAAAATCGATTAAATTAGGGCTAAAATGTTGAATTTACAGGAAATATTGGTTTTTGTCTTCTTTTTTTAGGATTTTTTGTGCCCATGTTATAGTTTACTTCACCGTTTCAGTCTAAACACCAAATTATCCATTTTTACAAAGAGTGCTTTGAAAACAACATCCAGAGTGCTTTGAAATCAACTGTTTTGGAAATAAATCGTCCAGAGTGCTTTGAGAACAAAACATCCAATACCAAACGAAATTTGGACAGTTTTTATAGAACTAATAGTAGTTTAGGGAACTACCAGTACAATTTTTACGTGGAGAAAAACGAGATATTCTTTAAACTTGTTGCTTTGAAGGATATCTGGTTTTGCTTTATGTAAAACTTCATTTTTTCTATAAATTTTGACGTTCCCAATGACAGATGTCGAAATTTTGTTTGGAGTAGTCGGATGTTTTGTTTTCAAAGCACTCTGGATGATCTATTTTCAAAGCACTTTGGATGTTTCGTTTAAAAACCGTTCTGTTTTTCTGTTTTCAGATGAGGGTGTCACCATCCAACATTTTTTTTTTACGTTTAAATGAAAAAATAACTTGGAGTGTATTTTCTAAGGCGGACATTTAATTTTATCACGTCAAAGACTAGTGTAGATTCCTATGGAGGTCTTGTAATTTGTGAGAAGCCGACAAACGAACAGGGGCGTACAAATTTTAATCGTAATTTCATTGACCAACGACCTATGTGTGTAGAATAGAATTTTTTAGAATTTCGCCCTTTCTCGTTTGTTGGCTTTACGGAATCGTTCGGTTCGCACTCGGTGTGAACTTATTTTTTACGTTAGTGTAGCATAAGATTAAACATTTAATGTGTTATTAAATGCAATAAAACATATTTTGTGTTATTTATGAATTAAAACCTATCGTCAGACAGAATTCTTGTCTTATTTCATAAACTTAGGTATTTAACATTATGGGGAGATATGCATATAAATTCACGAATATTATATTTTTTTTTGTAAATTTTACTAAAAAATATTTTTTCAAAATTATTAACCAAGATATCAAGTAAATAAAACGTAACTGGTATCAAGATTCACATTTTTATTAATAATTTTGAATTTACCACTAAATGATAAATAAAATAAATTTGGCATATTCAGATTAAACACCCTGTATATTAACAAATTTATCTCTGAACATCACCCATTTAGTATGCAACCATAAATACACCTTGCTGTATTCATGGTGTCGAAGTTACATATTTCATATCACATTCGTTTCGATAAATTTCGTGAACATTGAAAGATTTTTTAAGTTTCATTGCAATTTAAATTTATTAAATTTTTCTAAAGTTTGTGTCGAATTGTACGTACACCATGAAATTAACTGGCGAGTGCTCCATAATGACAGAAGTAAAACAAACGAAGGCCCGAACAAAGTGAGGTTAACTTATCTCCCTTATCTTTATAGATTTCCAAAACCGAGGAGGCCATCAAAAACGCTTATGACAGGCTGAATATGTTGGAAACAAAATTGAACAACGAGTCTCTCCCAGAAAACAAACAGAAACTGATCGAGAGGGAATTGCAGGAAGTACGAAAACTGTTGAAAACGCACGAAGATCAGCTTGCGCATTTACGCACACATAACAGGAAAACTTTCATTTTTGTCGTAGCACTAATGTTCGTTATTTTCACCGTTTATATGCTGTATATACTAGTGGGAGGCAGCGACTTTTAGCAGAAAAAAATAAATAATAGACGGTGTTTGATGCAATTTAAATTTATTTGTACTTCATCCTTTTTATTACAGCTGTTGTTTGTTGGCTAGATCAAAAGAAACTCATTCCAGGTAAACTTTAACTGTGATTACTTTTAGAGCCTTTTTATGACCAAATAAAATTCAATACTATTGTTTTAGATGTGAGTTAATTCTATTTTGTCTAACGTTTATAGTTCCGAGCGGATCGTATGTAAATACTTTTCAGTTAATATACAAATACCATTCTTATTGACATTATTTATAGACAAGTATATGTACGTTACGCTGGCAGCTAGCCGTTACGTTTATTTGTATTCATTTAATTTGAGCATTTTTAGGAATTTTTAACTGTAACCATAGCCATATTTTTTAAGGTTTATATTATGAAAAATATTTTACTTAAATATATTTATACTTTTATACACAAGTATTTCTTTAAAACTACTTGGGATCGTTTACCGAAACTGGCATTGCGTTATAAAGATTTTTATACTCAAAAGTAATCCAGGTTGTCCAGATCTGATCACGGTAGAGCTTGTAAATACAGGGTGGTTCGACTTTAATGGATCAAACAAGTGAATTATTAAAAAATAAAAAAAATCCATCGTATAAAAAAAGTACCTAAAAAAAATGAATGTTATTTTTGTAAATACAAAAATAACAAATGAATATCACATTTAAAAGTGCATACTTGGATCTTTATAGAAATGTGAACAGGTGTGTAGGAAAATCTGGACAATAGATTTCGGATAAAAAAAATTTTACGTTGTCAAAAACAGTCGAAAAAGAATTATAGGTTTACAAATTTTGTAGTTATAATTTCCAAATAAGTGCATACTTATTTTTCTTATTTTTATTTCAACAAAAAAGCAGATCAATTGTTTTACTTACCATTTTAATGATCTCAATTATAGAATTGAATATGTAGATAGATATTGGGACACCCTGTAGACTATTCAAAAATGTTCAGCATTGATTAAGACACGAGGTACAAAAAGATTTATATTTTAATTTTCGGAGGATTCGTTACAATACAGAAAAATAGAACATACCGTTTATTTGCTCACAAAAATTACACCAAACTTAAACGATAATACCAACCGAATTTTATGCTATTTCAAAATCTGGGATAGACGTATTTTAACATTTTTCAAAACCGCACTGGTACATCTGTCCCCACACGTTACGAATAAATTGTGAAGTACGCTGCAGGAGGCAAGAAAACTATTAAATGACACACACACGAGTAGTAAAAAATTAATCCACGTTTAATCCAAAATAAATCCACGTTTAACCCTACACTTATACGTAATACAAATTCAGACAGGGCATAACTATCTGCGGCCTCTTCCTCTACCTCTGCCTCTGGGGCCGCCTCTGCCGCGCCCCCTTCCTCTACCCCTGGCAGCCCCCCTTGCCGATTCCTTCTTTTTAGCTTTGGCCTTAGGCGTGTCGTCTATGAGGAGGGTCTCTAACGGTAAACTGTCCGGCAGTATGTAGTAACGTATGTTGTTCCCTCTGACCGTTAGTGTGTCTAAGGTTATCGGGTTGCGGTTCTTCACAGTCACTTTAACCGCCTTCAGGTGGGTGTTCATGGCCACGTCCACTCCGGTGATGGTCCCGTGGACTTGTGTCCCGTTCTTCAGTTCCATTGTCACCGTTTCGTGGCTGAGTTTCATGAGAAATCTATAGAACACACACACATATAGGTTAGGAATGGAAAATAATATATACGTCGCATATTCGATGTGCAAACATGCCGAAACTGTAACAGTTTCATAATTTAAATTTTCTTACCTTACTAGCTTCATTTTGTGACGATATTTTTTGTAAAAATCGTATAAAAACCGGTCAAAATAAGCGTTAACACCGCGTTTCTTGATGCTTGACTTTCAGTGCCATCTATGCACCGTTTATTCTAGTTTCTAGTTGAGTTGACGTTTATGTAACAGGAAACTGTAATTTTAACGTAATTAGAAAAATTTATTTCAAACAAAACATTTAATTCCTAATTAAGCTATTTCGTTTTTATTTTGCATTTAGAATGTGTTTTGAATTATAATAATCTTTGGGCGAGCTTGAGTTTAGATATTCCGCAACTTTTTTGCGACGCATGAGCGCCTCCGGTAATAACAAATGAATCGATTCAGCTGATGCACTTTGTTATTTAGGACCTTCTAGATGACCTAGGCTTCCCGTTTTATTATCAGATCCTAGGGCTGTAAAATTCTCTGGATTTATGCGTTTTTATTTGTGAGCTTGCCAAACGCCGAGCATGCCAACTTTACTTTCGGCCAAAACGCAGTTCTGTTAAAAATTGAGAGACAATAAAGCCGCTCAGAGGCCGTCGAAAATAGTTTGTTGATATTTAGACTGTTAAGTAATGCTTTATTTAAAGGTCCTAGGTTACTAATCGCGTCTCGAGATTCAATTTTGGCGGATAAGTTTCGCGAATTTTGACATGTGTGCGCGTGCGCTTTCCGCATAGCGTAAACATGGCGACAGTCGGGCACTTGCTGTCGTTTTGATGAAAACAAATGATAGCGCGGTTGAGGCTCTGTAGAAATTCGATTCCAATCGTGAGTGTCTTATAATGTGAGTTTGTCGGCTTTATTTATGTGTGTTGGATGAATGATCGGCGCGTCTGTAATTTTAAGTGACATTTAAATTGTCATATATTTACCTTTCAGTTTTTAATGCAGCAATTTAAATTTTTGTTTAAATCGCATACCTCCGGGTCCCCCTTACCTTTGGCCTCTTTATCAATGAAACTAGCGTAGTTATTCATAGTAATGTTGTTTTTTTAATTGTAAATATAGGGGAATATAGGTTAAGTGTAATGTAGCTACGTTTTTTGTCATACGTTTTTTGTTATTTATTTGTATAGTGAGCTAGGGTTTTTCTGAAAAAAATAGCTGTACGAAGAAAAGGCAAGAACCAAAAAGTTTGTGGCAAAAAATCGCCGGAGAAAAAACTGCAGCGGAAAATGGTTGAGGAAACTTTTGACGTTTGTGGTGAGTAAGGTTTATTAAATTTATTTAAATTTATTTCGTCGTACGCACAGTGCATTGTTAGCTACGCGTTTCTGTATTATTTTTATTTAATGTTTTGTAATAATGTAACCCGATTAAATATTGCTCACAGTGTAGCGACAGTGCAGTTATTTTTATTTCTGGCTGCAATATCGGCCGGCGAATCGTTTCGATTTCAACAGAGGGCGGCATACTTTATTTCCCGAGATTTACATCATTGATTCATTGATTGACTGGGGCTAGCGTCTACTTCGAATTTGAACGTATAAAAAAAACAACCCCAAGCTAGAATTCCCCGAAAATTGCGTCACGAGTCCGTTGAAATGCGTTTAATTAATTAGTTGCATCGAATTCGTTTAATAAACACACAGCAGGATGTTATTAATTAATCAGCACTTCCGTAATGGGCTTTTGATAATTTATTTCTTTATTGTATTCATGTTATTGTACACTTCGTCAATGCTGAATACGCGCCTTGAATTAATCAATCGCGGCTGTTTTCGATGAATTTTAAATATTGGGGATGGGTGCAAATGAAATTTCGCACAATTTCCTGCTTTTGTATCGATTTCTAGGCCTGTCTATGTGGTGTATTTAAAAGACCTGTTGATAAATACGCATATCTGTTTGAAGCTACAAAATTCTTATAAAATCAACTATTCTTATTTATATTTTTGCATTTCGCGACCCGTTTTATCTAATACGTCGTTTTCGGTTGATATTTACCATATTTAAGTGACAGAAGACTATACTATTTCTGTATCATTTATTAAAGACACGCCTTTTATAGTTTTTGCCAATCAGAAGGGGGATTTAGCACATTAAATGTATTTTATGTTGTCATAAATTATTATTTGATTGAATTATTAAAAAAATTATAAAACAGGTGACATTTGAAGGCAGATTAAAAAAAATTGATATAATTATTCTGCTATAATAAATTAATGTATATAGATAGATTTTATCAGGATCAATTAGGTATTCAAAATATATACACAGTGTCCCAATGAAGAAGGAATATCAGGAAATTATCCGTTTTTCGTAATAAGTAAATAACTTTAATTTAAAGAAAACTTTTGTTACAAAGATTTAAATTTTTCTGTTTAAAAAGTCTTAATTTTCTTGACTGCATAACCTTTTTTTGTCTTTGGTAAAATAAATGAATAAAGATTAAAAATTTTGTTTAAAAATGTTTTTTTTTGACATCAACTGTTACAAACGCCCCGCCCTCCCCAAAGAAAAAATTAAGTTGTTTAAACATCGTAATACCGCTTTCAATACAATTATGTTTTACTGGTTGCAGCCAAATACGCCACCAGTTGGAATATACTATTTTCAAGAATAATTGTAAGAAAATATAGTAATATAGTGTGAAGTGTTTAAAATGTAATTTTTTAAATTGTAGATGGTAAATCTATAGTTGAGAGGAAGAATTAACTTAAATTTGATATTTTGCAGGTTTGCATTGATATTTAAATATTTATTATTAGTTGTAGAGTATATTTTTTTAATACAGTTCACATTTTTATTATTAAGACATTTGAATGGTACAAAATTTAAACATATGTAAAATGTCCTGCGGAATCAGAATATATGCGATTAGAAAGACGGTTGAACATCAATTTGAAAAGTTATGGGCGAAAAACCGATTTTGAGAGAAAGAAAAACAAGTGTATTTTTTAGCAGAAAGTGATTTTACAAACTTTTTGTGGCAATCATTCAGTTGTTCAACCCCGGAAACCAATTCCACACAAGCTCTTATGTAATACAAAGTCTGTGTCTTTTTGTGTTTTTTTATGTACATTTTTTTTTTAATTAATATTTATTAATTCTACTCAGACATATCATTTTTAGTTTTTATTTTGAATAATTATTTATTACTGTAAATTGTACAAAATCCTCTATTTTCCTAGTTTAACAAATTTGGGGTATTTTTCCCTAGAACTAGGGAAAAGTTCCTAAATCTGGCATCACCGATTAAAGGTTATATTAATATTTTGTAGCATTTTTGACTGTTTCAACCTAAATGAATGTTTTTTTATTAACAAAATTGGTATTCATCCAGTATTTTCTATTTAGAAGACAATTTTTACCAGTATTTAATAAAAATTTTTTAAACAATCCATACTACGCTTCAAGTAACGTTTCCAAAGAGAGATCATAGACATTTTACGTTTAGTGGGCGAGTATGTAAACAGTAAGGCGTTTCAAAATTATCATAATTATTTACCAAATACCCACCCAGACACGTTGCTCAAGATGCTGTGGTAATTATTACGCAAATTATCTGTTGGATTACAAATACGTACCTTTATTGCAAATACAAATGCATGCATCGATCGAAAAAATTAGTAACTCTTACGACACAAACTTGTCGCGTTGAAAGGGATCAGGAGTGGGATTGGTAGTCGAAAATAAATCACGCTCTTTTTTTATAAATTGCATTTGTAACACGTAACTATGTACAACATAACATTTTTCTATCACAACATACTTTTCCCTTTAAATATATATTTACAAATAATCCCAGTTGTTCGGTAAGAAAAATATACCATACGGACGATTCGAATAACGAAAGCTTATCGCCTGTTGGGCTCAGGTTTTTGTGGATGAGCGGCGATGTACTCCAGGGCCCTGGCGATAGCTGGGGGAATTGGTACGGTTGGTGGTGGGGTTGGCAGGACGTTGCCGGAGGGTTGGTAACCGTTTTCGTCAGCGACGTATGAGACCTGAACCTTGCCTCCTTCGGGGTCGGTATACTCGTAGGCTCCGTTTACCACCACTGCTGGGGGGTCGGTGCCGCCCAGGCTTTTGGGGGCGCCGGCCTCTTTGGCGGAGATGCCGTTCTCTGTGTCGAAGCTGTAAATAAAAATTTAGTTTAAAGACAAGATGCCAGTTACCAAAAATCTGGTAATACTGTCGTGATGTCGTTAATGAATACATTGAATAATAAACAGACTAAGAACCGAACCCTGAGGTACTCTCGAAGTAGCAACAGTTTCAGTCGATGTAAAACCACGATACTGAAGTTTCAATGATCTTTTAGATAAGTAAGATTTAAAAACTTTTACCAATCTGGAAAACCTAGAAATCCTGGGATTATCAGAGAATTTTAAAGATCTGGAAGTGTTATTGAAATATCTGGGAATATACCAAACTTTCATGGAATTTTTTCAAATTCGCTAATAATTTTGCACTGCCTATACAGGGTGATTCATTAACAATGGGAAAAATCGAAAGCTGAAGATACTACACGTGATATGGTGACCATTGGCGCAAATATGCCTTATCCGAAAGTTGATAGTTTCGGAAATACAGGGTGTTAAAAGTTAAAATTTTAAATCGTTTTTTTTGCGATTCTGAAAATCATTTTTCCATTAATTGTGTGTTCTTGTTTCATTTCGGTATCTCGATCCGTTTTCGAGAAAAATCGGTTTAATCGATTTGTTGTAATAACACGAAGAAACACTTGGATTGTTTTCCTTTTATTTTCTCATATTATCAAAACATAGTGTTCGTTAAATCGATTTTTCTCGAAAACGGATCGAGATATCGAAATGAAACAAGAGTACATAATTAATAGAAAAATGATAGCTCTTTCAGGTTTTGAATCAAGTTTCATGTCAAATATAAAGGGTAAAAAGTTATTAACTAAATTTTCCGTAAAATTGGGCGTAAGTAGCGCCCTCTATTAGCAATGCTGAAATTACAACACGCATCTTATTCGTCGCCTAAAAAAATATAGTTTCACAAATTTTTAAGTTTCTAACCTACATATTTTCAGGATAATCACAAAAAAACGATTTAAAATTTAAACTTTCAACACCCTGTATTTCCAAAACTATCAACAAGTTTTTAAATTAATTTAAATTAATATGTAAGTAATGTTTGTTTGTGTGAAAATTATTTTTATGTTAAAATGTAAATGTAATAAATCGGAAACTGCTTTTCGGTTTTATAATGTGCAACGAAAATCGAAACGCGTTCGTTTGTAGGCGACAGATATGAAAAAATGATTTATTTTTTGTTTTTGTGCTTATTCAAATTTTCAAAGAGCATTCTTATGCAAATCCCATCCCACGAAGGCCGATAAACATGGATTCCGATCACAAACGCTTAAATTATAACGGAATTCCTGGGATACGGTGTTGCAACAAAGCCAATGTATGGAATTAATAAAGATGACACCCGCCCATCCGAGACGTCAGCTGAAACCCGTCTTACGACACTTATCCGAGTGATCGTAACAAGAAGCGTTATTACAGCAGTGAAGGTGGTCAGCTACGGCAAAGGTCACCAGTCGACGCATGACCTTTACCTGTTGCGCAAGACGAATCTTCTCCAGGTTGTTTTTTCCGTCCCGGTTTTTTTTCTCACATCCTTGAACTCTACTGTTGTACCGCTCGGACAACTCGGGAGGTTTGGTATTTAAATTTAGAAAATATTAATAATTTTAGTAAAAGCCACCTGTGGTAATGTTTATTGTGACACTGTACACAGCGGTGGATCAGACAGAAAGGTCAAGGTTTGGCAGGTTTGAAGATTACGATTTTTTTAATCCGGAAGCTTACCTATACTGGAAGGTGCCATCGGGTTCGCTGTCAGACTGCGCACTGATGATTTGGGCTAGTTTGGGGTCACCCGCATACGCTCCGAAAGCGACAGCCACCATGGCAGAGAACACGACCTGAAAAAAACATCAAAAGAGCTCGTTAAATATGTTTTTTTCACTTAGCTTATAGTTGTAATGTGCCGCACCTTCTCACACACATCGGTTACATGTAACGGTCGTCGATAACAGAGATTATTATTTTAAAGCAAAGCGAAAAGTCAAGGAAGTAAAAAGCAGTCAAAGTTTTTATTTTACGTGAACAAATTCCTAAAAATGTCTACTATTTTTTTTAATAATTAGAATACTTTCATAATTGTTGTTCCTGTTGGTATAAAATTGAAAACTATTCTTTATACAAAAAAATGTAATGTATGTTTGAAAAATCCTTAATTAAGTATGTATGCATTGTTTTCTACTTTAATCAAGGATCATTATTAAGAATGCAAGTGAATACGTTTTATATTATAATACGATGTATGGTGCAACAAACAAAAATATATATTCTACCCACGAATATACAGTACGTATATTTATATAATTTGATTATTTCCGCGTTAGGAGATAAATATTTTTAGTGGTATACAAATTGCTTCCCAGAAGAATTGTGTCATTTAGTTGAAAATATGTTTGTGACTAGAATTTTTTAACTTTACATTCTGAAGATGTCCTAATTTAAAAGATGAAACTTCGACAAACTGTGATAGTGGCTCTTTCTAATCGAAAAAGAAAAATATAACAAAAAAAAAAGGTCACCAAATATTTCAAGAATCTTTTAAGCTTGGTTTTATTATTCAAAGACCTTACTCCCAATTTTTACATATTCGAATCTTATTTTTGAAGATGAAAATTAAAATTCGCCTCACAAAGAAGGATTAATTTAATTATTCATTACACTTTTTTCAATTTAATGTTCTGTTTGTAAAAAAAGTTATTGAAATGACCAATTAAAACTGTTGTTTTTGTCTCGGGCGGTCAAAAAATTACGTGTAAATTGTTTAATAATTACTTACGCAATCGGTATACAAATATCACAGTAAGTTTAACATTAATTTCTAATCGAAGTCTGGGTACTCACCAGTTTCATCATCTTGGGCGATTTGTTTGGATAACTGAACAATTATGATAATTTTTGAAAACGGTTCTACTATTTATACTCATCATATAGACGTAAATGTGCATTAGGAGATCTTCTTCGGGAAGGTTACTATCCCCACCTGGGCGGGTTTCGATTTTCAACGTGGCTCTCCTTTCGACAAACCGCCGTTTAATTTTCTCAAAAGTATGTTGCGGTTTCCGCTGAGATCGATATCTCCGTAACCGGAGCGGTTTCGCTACAATGGCTGATAGTCCCCGTTTATTTAAGGGTCGTAGGGGTCAAGTATTTCGTGCAACATCTCACAACCCACCTTTAAAAAAATACTATTGTTGTTAATTACGTAACCTTATCGGTCTCGATATGGCACAGTCGCAAAAATTGTGTTATTGCAGTTCTTTTAAATAGTGAACAATACTAATATACACTTTTATTACTTCATTTTTTAAGAATACTTGAAAATATTTTCACTACGGCTTGTATTTTATTCGTCTAATACTGCAAAAGCGTGAAAGTCAGAATTAGAAGGCATACAAAGATCTAACCATTTTGTAAAATATTAAATTATATATTTTTCCAATATAACAGGTATTGGGAATATATCTAATAATAATACACTAGGCAGAGAAGTTAAGGGATGTTAAAAAAATCCCAAAATTTGGAGGGAAATAGACGTATAGACCAAGAAATAATGGTGAAAAATCATGGAGAACTCAAAAAAATTCTACTGTCAGTATCTATGGAAATATTTTATATATTTTTATACTAATTATAAATAAATACATATATTAATAATAATTTTACAAAATAATCGATATACAAAATCCATAATTATAAAAAGTATGAAAAAATTAAAAAAATAAAAATATTGATTTTTTTGGGGGCTTCAACTTCCCTTCCTGTTTTTTATTCTCTCTACGACCATTTCTCTCTAAGTTACAGTTCTTTGAAAATCATCAACAATTTTGTGATTTTTTAAATATCCCCTAATTTCTGTGCCTAAGTAATAATATGTCTATGCTCCAGTAGTAAGCAGTAATCCTTGGGTAAGGCGTGTGGGAAATGCGTTTCCATAGGCGGATCAGTTTAGAGGTTCCAAAAATTGTTAAAGATATGTCGATTTTGGTAAAAACAAAGTTATCCTTACAAATTTCACTCTCACCTTAGTATGTCTAAGTATCCAACAAGAGGTAGGTACTTTTTATTTATTACTACTACTACTAGATTATGTATTTTGATTTGAACTGAACCGACTGAATTTTTCAGGACGATCTAGGTAAATTATTCTGAATCTGCGAATCTTCCTATGGATCACATATTTAACGTCATTGTCGATTTCAGTTGTTTTCCTGTCATGTGTTTCGATTTTTTGTACTTTTATCACGTTTTAACGCAGGATATAGTCACTAAAGATGAAATTTTTCATAATTGAAATTCATAAAAAATGTACTACTAAACATGCAATAACGATATAAGTATTTATAGTGATGTGCATTTTGTATTTGTCTGCTTTTCTTCAGGAGATTTTTTTATTTAGACAAAACTATTTTCATTAAAAATAACGTTTGACTTATCACAAATATCCTACAAATAAAGAAAAAAAATATGAAACAAATAAATAACTTCGGACAATAACATATTGATCACTAGTACCTATTTTTAACAACACTAGTTGGAATTACTAAAATGTACTCTTGACTTGTACGCTTATGACGCGCACTGATACACCTCAGCTAGAAAGTGACACTTATAGGAATTCCAAGCAATCAAACTACGTAGCCTCAGTCATCTGTTTTTTTTTTGTACATTTTGAAATATACTGGGGGTCCATTTTAAGTACAGATATACTTTTTCGAGTTAATATAGTGATTGACGAGACTTCTAAGGGATTTTATATTTGTTTAGCTCCAAAAAAAATAAGTACATTTTACTTTTATCACTAAAAAGATGTTTATCGAGGATGTACATTTGTTGTTTGTTGACGAGCTTCTTTCTTTCTTAGGAGGCCTTGGATTTCTATCGGAAAAGGGGCAGTCTGGAATAACACGACTTCAAAGAATCGGAGACACAATTATTAATTATTTATTAATTAGGCATGTCTTCTTTAATGTCAACTGGTAAAAGGCCCATGAAACTTGATTTCCATGAACTTGCCGCAGCTTTTTTTTTTAATAAACTTGATGTCTGGTTGAAAAGGTCACCATATCGGGTTTGGCATCTAAATTTACAGAATTACCTACGCTGTTAACTATTTTTACGGAATAATTGGTGTTTAGTAATATCTTCCTTTAAGAAAGACCTACTTTCACTGTTGTTACTGCATATACAAGGCGATTCAAAATTCAGTACAAAGAATTTAGCGGCGTATTTTTGGGGTCAAAATAAGACTTTTTTTCCTATAAACTTCGGTCCACACAAGGTTTTTATTTTTTTATTCCCCTGTAATTTTTAAGCAAAAAGGTATACTTGGTCGAAACGTTTCCGCGATATTGTCACATAAAAAACATATTATGTAGGTACTCGTGGTTATTTTACTCTAAACTGAACATTTTATCGTGAAAATTGTATATCCCCCTTCTGATTTGCCCCAATTAATTACGCCACAAACAGATCATTATGTCTCTCTTTAACGGCGACGGTTCTTGACTGTCATGGTAGGAACAAAGGTTTGGAATGTTTGGATGTACGAGAAGAAAGATTTGAAGACATAAAATTATAATTCTCTTTATTACTCATAACATACACATAAATTAAACATAAAACTCAATCGGCACCCGACATCTATCGGTTATTAGAACCTTCTTGCGGTTGGGGTGGCATCTTCCCGGGAGGGGTGAGCTGCAATCCACTCCAACGCCCTGAGGATAGCGGCAGGTGTTGGGGGTGGTGTAGGCACGTGGCTGCCTTGGGCTGCGAAGCCGTTCTCGTCCGCGACGTACTGAAGCTGGACGTTCTCTCCTTCAGGGGACTGGTACTGGAAGCCTCCTTGGGCATTCTGTGCCCCTACGCCACTTTCTTGGGCCGAAATTCCGTTCTCGGTATCGTAGCTGAGAAGTATTTGAGTTTTGTAGCGAGGTGTTACTCAGGGTTGCGCATTAGGGCCAGTTGGGGTTGTATTAGTGCCAAATGAGGCGAATTTAGCATTACAAAGTTTACAGAATTCAGAAAATATTATATTAAACATGTTCCTACAATGATTTAACTAATATATTTTTATTTGAGCTTTTTCTGTACCTGAAGAAAAGACGTTATTCAACTGGAAAGCACGCTTAGTGAACAGAAAAAATTAGGAAGCTTTAAGATGTGAAGTATAATGTTTATCCACAAAAAATTAATGAATTGTAGTGTAGTTTATTTAAAAAAGTCTTGTATTTTCGATTGTATAGTCTCAATAACAAAAGATGATTCAATCGCCTGCTCAATTAAACTGACCAAAATAGAAAACATTACTAATAAACAACTGTGGAATAATAAGTAGTAATAGTGTCATTCGAATTCGAATGACCTTTATTGTTACTGTATGTTAAAATTGGTTTTTCGAATGGATTTTTAACTTCTGTTTTAGTTAGTTCAAAAGTCTTTCACAAGATTTTTTATGAATTATTTTTGTACGAAAAGCAAAATATGAGATTTCAACATATTTTGATTAATTACATATTACAGTATAAGTATACTGAATAATGGTTATAAAATGGATTGACAATAGACGGTTTTAAGTAGGACATAGCTATATTTATTAAAATATCATTAGCTGTTATTTTTTCAACTCTCACTTGTCGCGATAGCCTTGAAATACATAAAATAGTCAATTTATTGAATAATATATTGCATAAAATTGTACTGTTTCTATAATTTTTATACCTGTATCATCCAGAATTGCCACAAAGTTGATTTTATATATCAGAGTTTTTAGATCGTTTATATGTTTCTCTTTAATTATGAATGCAACATTATTCTTTTATTTATCTAGTCTTTCAGTATAAGATTTTTGTTTAGGTACACATAATTTCACAAAAACCATCCTTGATTGGTTGATTTAATTTTAATTTTTTTTACAGGCACCTAAATACGCGTTAACTAAGATAGTTTCACGCAGAAGTAACAGCAATAACTCCCCCGCTCAATCACAAGGATTAGCCCGGAATCGAGGACTAGTGCGGGGGAGGGGCGGCATATTATTATCCATACAATGACATTATGAACTATCTGCTTTTATATTATTAAATAACGTATAATATAAAAACAGTTAGTCCCGCTGTGAATGTGATTAATGCTTACCCGTATTGGTAGGCGCCATCAGGAGAGACGTCGGACTCGAGGCGGAGAATTTGCGCTTGTTTTGGGTCGCCATTGTAAGCTCCATAGGCTACGGCTACCACGGCGGTGAAGACAACCTGAAAATGTCGTAAAAATACGTTTCAGTTTGGTAATTGAGTACTGATACACCGCACCTTCCCACACACAAAGTGAATCGTTCAATTTGTATAAGAATCAATATAATGGGAAATTGTTTTGAAATTTTTATTAACTATATTAATTAACTTGTTTTATTTTCATATTTGACAACTTTCCTTTCGAAGACTAACAACATACAAGGTGTTTTTTAATGGTAGAACTGCCGTATGCTTTGTCTGATAGATGTCAAATTTGACATGTAGAGGTAAAAGGGCCAGGTCAGTTTTATAATAACAATTCCAATGTTGACAGATTATTATTTTATCAAACATAAAAGGGCAAATTTATTTTTTTACTAAATTTCCTCTGTTTGTTTTTACTTTCATTCTTACGATTGCAGTAATATAAAAAAGGGCCATATGATTTGTCTAATACATGCTTACTGTTAGAGATAGACTAATCAGACTTATATCACTGTAAAACAATTTAAAAAAGTGAAACAAAAACAAAGTATAATGTTGCTAAGACAATTGCAGTAAAATTGCTAACAATTATCCAACCAGACGATCTTACACTCACCAGTTTCATCATCTTGAGCGATATGTTCGAATAACTGAACAATTATGATGATTTTTGAGAACACCTTAGTATTTATATGCGTTCAAATGCAAATCTATGTTAGGACATCATCTCTTAAAAGGTTACTATCCCCACTATATAGGTTACATTACATTTTCGATACGGTTCTCCATTACGTAGGTAATATATTAACTAAGTTACGACCAAGTGTCTCTATTTCCGCATAGCTACAGATTTTTTAAT
The DNA here is from genome assembly GCF_000390285.2 of Anoplophora glabripennis. NCBI lineage: Eukaryota > Metazoa > Arthropoda > Insecta > Coleoptera > Cerambycidae > Anoplophora > Anoplophora glabripennis. Next base: position 645,382 of record NW_019416370.1, on the reverse strand, counting down.
CGGACCTTTTCGAGGCCCCATCTTCGGAGATCACAGGGGTCGAATATTTGTTATGTAAGGCCTGCCTACAAGTTAGTAGTTAATGTGTTGGCTGGGTTGCAAACAAAAATCGAGTTCGTTTTTGTATGAGAAGTTTATAGGCATTTAATAGTCTCAGGCTTAATTATTATTCTCTATTACAATGCAATAATATTTGGAATTCAGTCATACCTCCTCCGCTTTTGGCTGTACAATTTTAGGACGTTGTTTTCTTGGTGTTCTGAATTCTTCCCGGAACGAATTGTCTCTTTGGGAGTCTGAATTATTGTGCAATTCCTTGTTCTCCACGAAAATGTGGTGTGGGTGGGGCTCGATGAAGATGATAAATAATACATTACTTAATTTCGTGCGGGGATATGACGTTAATGTTAGCGGCTTTGGATGGATGGAATTTCGCTTCATTAATAAAAAAAGTCGTTGCAGTCGTGTTCATTGTGGCATGCTGTATATTCATGGGAAACGGATATAAAATGAGATATTTGTCAAGGAAATGTGTTTAGTCGTTAAAGATTCGAAGGAAAGTCGATGGTCAAACAGAAAAATTAAACTAATTTGTTTTACCGAGTCTAATGAATATATAACTTTGCAAGGAACAAATGGTATTAATTTCGGAAATTTGCTAACATCGATGTTCTTCTTCAACATCCGATGGAATGATTACTTTGTTACTTTCATCGCTATTCGTCTATTTCCACTGGAAAAGTTTACTTTTTGCTATCGTTACACATCGTGATATACATGTTTGGGCATAGGTCGGGACTAGGGTTTCTGATTTCTCGGCCTATTTTTTTCTCGGGTCTCGAGAATTCTCGACTAGGAATTCTCGGGAATTTTCGAATTCTCGAGAAATTTCTAAAACTTAAAAAAGTCATAATTTTGGTATTGCAATGCGAAATATAAATATGCTATTATACTTAACAATCATCATTAACATTTATTATTTATTCAGTATTTTTATTAATTACTTATGTTTCTACTTCTACTAACAAAATTAAATTAAACTTTGAGTTTCTTATTAAAAACCTTTAACTTGTTTTTTTATTAAACACTCAATATATTTATGTTTATTTCAATGTTTTTGAATCGTAGTTTTCTTCCAATAATAATTATTAATAATCATTAATCATGTAGTCTTTTAATTAAATAAATAAGGAATTTAATTTAACCGAAAAAATCTTAAAAAAACAAGCTCTAATTTAAAGATACAGAAGCGTTCTTCCTATTAATTTATCACATCAACATTAGGTATCTGCTTATAATAAAATTTCTACACAGACTTATAACTAGGTACAATGTGATTCACTATATTTTGACCCCTTTTAACTTTTTTGCTTTAAGAGTTATAAAAAATGTGAAATACAAAAGTTGAACGATTTTTTATGAAATTTTCGAATATGATAGTAGAAAAACAAATGAAGTTCAAACAAAATGGCCGCGGATGTTAACTTTGTTAATTTAAATGGAACACCCTGTATATTTTTACACATTTGGATAGAACGTTCCCTGTCAGGCACAGTCATATATGGTTTGTTGGGTCCATCTCTAACAATAAGCGAGATAATATTAAAAAACGAAAAGGACGTTTTTTATTAAGAAAATAAAATATTTTGTAATTGTTGGACGTTTTTCGGGCATTTCTAAATCCTTACGTAATTGGAAAAAAGGCAGAAATGCCTGAAAGAGGTCTAACAATTACAAGATTTTCTTAATAAAAAACATCATTTCGTTTTTTAATATTATCTGGCCTATTATTAGAGATGGACCCAACAAACCATATATGACTGTGCTCGATAAGGAACGTTCTATCCAAATGTGTAAAAATATACTGGGTGTTCCATTTAAATTAACAAAGTTAACATCCGCGGTTATTTTGTTTGAACTTCATTTGTTTTTCTACTATCATTTTCGAAAACTTCATAAAAAATCGTGCAACTTTTGTATTTCACATTTTTTTTATAACTCTTAAAACAAAAAATTTAAAAGGGGGTCAAAATATAGTGAATCACCCTGTACATTAAAAAAAAATCATCAAAGTAAACTAAAGCCTTAAAAACTTAAAATAAATAAATCAAGGGCTGGTAGAGAAACCACTTTAACCGCTCAGTTATTTGTCGAGAAACGAATTGAACGCATGAACGAAACGAACACCAGTCAAGAACTTAAGACGCGCGTGATTTTTAAATTTCTCGATTTCTCGATTTCTCGACACTTTTTTCTCGTCTTGAGTAAGGCCAGATTTCCCGGGAATTCTCGCTTCGAGAAGTCTCGACCAGAAACCCTACTTGGGACATTAGTCCACAGATCATCCACAATATCATTTTTGACACCCGATAATTGTTGTTTATTTATGCATTTATCGGACTAGATAAAGTTTACTTTTTGTTTCGATGCCTTTCTAAAAATTAATGCATATTTCTCGGCCAACTATTCAGTGAATTTTAGGTGTGTAAAGAAAATGAATATTCAAACGATTTATTTAATCAGAAGATACGAATAATAACACGAATTCATTAAGTAACACAACAATTTAAATGGGTAGCATTTTTTTATAGCTCAGGCCATATTTTTGACTAGTTTATGTCTCGTTTTTGTTATTTAGCCCGACATGTTTGTTTAAGGCCGTTTTTCGGCCTCATAACTAGGATTATGCAAGATATGAATATGGATGTAGGATTTTTAAAGTTATCTCCCAGATGTGTTACCACATATCATCCACATAAATTTACGAAAAAAGAAGGATTTTAGGAAAATTATAGATTTTATTTTTAGTTCATAACGACAATATAAACAGGTAATTTTTATTGGTTTCATATTTTAATGATTGTTTTTCTTTGCCATGAATTACGATTAATTAGATACTAGTATATAACTTGGACTGTGTCAGGTTTGCAAATTTGGAGTTTAACAGATTATATTATGAAATCAAGAAAATTATGAAAAAACACGCTCTTATTTGTTACACAAATCAATATACCTACTAGATATTTTGCTAAAATAGCATATATGTTTCAAGATCGTTTTTGCTATTAATTATGCTAAAAACATTTACGAAACTGTAATTTTCAGACAAAATTATTGTTTTATGTGATGAAATTTGCATTTGTGTCGTAACGATATTGCATATTTCTTAGATTATTTCATTTTAAGTGCAGTTTTAGCCATTACAGAATTTGGCAACTAAAATTATGTCACCGCGAAAAATTATGTATACGTATGTACGTTCTTTACGTCGAATATATTTATACATTTTTTAAAAAAATTGCGAGTATTTAAAGCTTACACTTTCTATAACGGATGTTTCTAATAAGAACAAGAACAGGAAATGACTTCATTGGATGGTAATTAAAATAAAAAGTGTACATGTTTTCGAAAAAACGTCAACTACGAACAAACAAATACGCTTATTTTCATAATTCCACGATTTCTATCTATTTTTTATGGGGATTATCGAATTTTCGGCATTCTATTGGTTATTTATGATATTAAGCAATATTGTAATATATTTACTCATTTGTAAAAATTTGCATCTAATTTGAATTATCAGCTCGATGTTCCAGATATGTCGATATATCTACGTCCGCTGATTGTGAGGCTTGCGTTAAAAATTATTGCCTATTGGGCTATTATGGAATTATTCGAAAAGTCATGGCTGAACCGTCGTATCCAACTGCAAAGTTCAGTCTGTCAGCGTTAATATCAACACGGCGGTTTCCGTCATTATGAAATGTTAGAATTTATACACTCATAAATTAGAAACATTGCAAAACTTTCGTTTTTTCAATGCGACATTCTCGGACCAGACAGAATTTTGTTCGAGTAAAAGTCACTCCTAAATTCGACATGTCCGGAATATGCTCGACGACAGCTTTATAGAATGAAGTTAATGTTTAGCTAACGAAGAAAAATGTGTCTAAAATATATATTTTTTATTCGGAGATACTATCTTTGCTAGATTTATACAGTCACATACAAAATAATTCGTCGAGGGATATATTTTTTTTCAAATTAAATGTGAGTAAGTCTCTCTAAGTGAAAATCATGGTCCCTATATTTTATTTACTTTTCTCTTTTTCTACCGACGAGGCAAATATTAGCCTAGCCTCTCCCGATAAGCGAAATAGCCGCGCCAAACCTAGTCGAAAAGCTTCAATTTCCTCTTCATCCCCTTCCAGACGGCTGGCAAACAGCTAGCCGCCGATTATCTTTAATGTAAACCTCACGGGCGTTATTTAAAAATATTGACGGGCGACGAGACGGTCGTGGGACGGCGGGAGGCGTGATCGAAGCCGCCTGCGATCTGTGGCCGTCGATTCGGGGGCTTTTGGGGCTAATTTGTGGTTTTGGCAGTGACGTCGAACCTATGGAGGTAATTAGGTATGGGGGGACAAAGCGGGACAATGAGGGAAATTGCTGGTTACGGCAACTGGGGTATTAGAATCTTGTAGTCCAGTCACTGATTGGTAGCCATTTTGGCTACCAATTTTTTCGGATTGAATGGATTGAAGTAAAATTTAAACTGTAGATAGGGAATGCCACCCCTTCCAGAGGGAGGGAATTTTTTTATTAAAAATAACCTCATGATTCGATAGAGAGACAAAAAATGTTCTATAAGAATTTTTTGTACAGTCAATACTTTTTGAGTTATTTGAGCCTAAACATGTTCGTTTTTAGTCCAAAAATGCATGTTTTTGAGCCATTTTTCGCGAATATCTCAAAAAGTTTTATCAAAAAAATGATCATAAGCAAAAATGAAGGTAATTAAATAGCAAAGAGATTGCTTTTTTTATTTTTGTAGATGGTATAGAACCCGAGTTATGACTCCCAGAAGTTGAAGTCAATTTCGAAGATAGCTATAATCGAAACGTTCCACGTCCTGTAACGGAAAAATTAAAGGTTTTTCGAGGAAAACTTATACAGTGTGTTCCTAAATAAGTGTCGCAACGGAACACTGTATATTCCTCTTGTAAAAAGAAACATTCTTTTCCTCATCCATTTTTCTCTCCGGGCTTTCGTTTTCGAGATACACGGTGTCAAAACTTTAATTTTTTTTTTTAATTTTTTGCCAATATCTTAGGAACCGTTTGAACTACAGGACTGAGTTTTTGTACACGCATTACCACTATTAATAGCCACTTTTTTGCACCCTTCTCGAATTCATTGAACGTGCCAGTGGTGGAGATTTTAAGGTATTGTAAGGGTTTTCCCCCCCCCCTAACTTTTACACCACTGGGAAAATTGATATTTGACAGCAAATTCCGAAGCGCCAATTAATTTTACACAGAAAGAGTTCTCTTGGTTCATTGCTCTAAAGTCAACCGTTTTCAAGAAAAAAATTACATTTTATGAACAAAAACAAACATTTTGCTAACGTTTGGAAAATCTTTTGTAATTCAAAAAATAGATAGTAATAATTAACAAGTTTAACGAAATTCAACAACATTTGCCACAAGTAGCTATTAATAGTGCTTATGTGTGAACAAAAGCTCAGTCCTGTAGTTCAAACGGTTCCTAAGATATTGGCAAAAATCTGAAAAAAAGTTTTGACACCGTGTATCTCGAAAACGAAAGCCCGGAGAGAAAAATGGAAGAGGAAAAAATGTTTCTCTCTTCAAGAGAAATATACAGTTTTCCGTTGCGACACTTATTTAGGAACACCCTGTATAACACCTATTAAATATATAAATATTTCTTTTGCTTTTGAATAAAATTTTTCAATTTTTTAAAAAATCGCCTTTTTTTAAATATTTCAAAAACTAACGAAGTTATAAAAAAATTATAGAATAAGAAATTGTAGGTTTTTTCTTACTGAAAAATTTTATTTTTAAAAAATATTTGTAGGACAAAATTTGACTGAAATTAATCGCATATTTTCGGTAAAATTTTCGGAGTGGGTAAATTACCATCATTTTTGTGTATTTTGGACTTTTTTGCAATGCATGCAATGTATGGTTCACGTTCTGGCTACAATTGTAACAATTGTCCTCCAATTTTGGATCAAGGCGAAGCGGAAGATAGTGATGAAAATATAAATATTTTATTGTATACACCTGTAAAAATAGCAGACCATTTTTAAAATATTTTATACATCCATTTATATGTACCAATATAATTTTTTTTTATTTGATATTAATTTAATAAAAAAATATTAAGAATAAATTCACATATAATTTTTAAGAATTTTTTTATAATGGCTAGGGTTTTTTATGAAGGATAGGTCTTCTATAAGAGTTTTTTGGGTGGCTGAAAAGTTGCAACATATCATAGATCATTTGAAAACCAATAAAAAGTTTATAATTATTGAAACACAAAGCAAATACAAAACAATAGGTACCTACGCAAATTAAATAATGCAAATAGAGACATGTATAAGAGTAATATGTTGTTAAAACTAATTAACTGTGAAAAATTATTTGTCAAAGGATTATTTTATTATCATTCTACAAATTAACAATGGCGAAATGACCTCCACTTTCCATTTTTAAATAAATAGCAACACTATTACAGCAAACAAACCGACTGAATAGTGTACAATACCAAATTTAAGTAGCAGATATAACAGAACTCATTTTTTAAATTTTATGATGCTTCTTCAAAGATTAAAGTATTTTATACAAGCGACGATTATATCAGGAAATTTCTTAAAATCAAAATAACTACCAAGACCAACTATAAAAAAATTTAAATTCTCCAATCCCAGTTTTTACTAACCACGATCATTCCCGTCACCCAATGTTGCCAACCTCTAGAACGCAAATTTCTTCATGACGATCTTTAAAATTCGTCACATTTCGTCACCCGCTGCAAATTTGAAATTTACTGCATGTTCTTTATATAAACGGATTATAAAACAGATAATAAAATGTACTAAAAAAATAAAATGCAGTATTTTTATTAAGAAATTTGAAATAAAACCGCTATAATCACTCTATTAAAAGAAATTAAATATATAAACTTGAAACAAATAATAATAACAGTTTGAAATAGAACAAAAAATTAAAGCCACTTTTCCTATAGTTATATTATATAAAAAGGAATGATATTTAAGCTTAAAACTAATTAAAAATTGCTTTAGTAAAAACTGCACAAAAAAGTAATGTGTAACTCAATTAATTTAAATTAAATAACCGGNAAAGGATTATTTTATTATCATTCTACAAATTAACAATGGCGAAATGACCTCCACTTTCCATTTTTAAATAAATAGCAACACTATTACAGCAAACAAACCGACTGAATAGTGTACAATACCAAATTTAAGTAGCAGATATAACAGAACTCATTTTTTAAATTTTATGATGCTTCTTCAAAGATTAAAGTATTTTATACAAGCGACGATTATATCAGGAAATTTCTTAAAATCAAAATAACTACCAAGACCAACTATAAAAAAATTTAAATTCTCCAATCCCAGTTTTTACTAACCACGATCATTCCCGTCACCGTTACCATCCCCTTGCATTGTTCGCATCAATGAGCACGTCGCCTCTCGACTATCTCGAAGATACAAGTGGCTACTGACGCCCAAACAATGCCCTACGGATGACGTCGCTGCGTCACATAAGCCTTGTGCCTTTCTTGTGCAAGCAAGGCACAATGCAAACTTTATCGGTTCGTTTTGACGTTCAATGAACGTGAATAGAATTGCGTCGGTCGCTCTCGCTGCTAGACAAAGGGTAAATAGATTTGATTGGGTATTATGAAGGTGTCGAGGAGATCCTTATATGTATTCAAATTTTTAAGGTAGAGGATAACTTGGATTGGCGTTTTTTTGGAAAATGTGGCGCGGCTTATTGTGTAACTGTTTGTTTCCCGTGGACGGAAAATATAATTTCTAAAATTACTATAATAAATAATAGCTGACAGACCTGTCCAAATACTGGATATCCGGCAAAATTTATTCGAATTTCAAATGAGGATTACAAAACCACTTGAATATAATTTTATTATAATATATGCTGGATTATAACAGGCCAGATGTTATTTTTTATGTTCGATATTACGATATTTCGGAAATGTTTATTAGATATATCCACTATTAGTCAAATAATTAACTATTTATTGCTGCCCTTGTAGTAGGAGCATTAGAGACATGCAACTCCTATAACTCTCTCCCTGTTATCAAATATATTGCTTAATTTTCGTGGGATATTAACTTGAAGTTTTAAAAAAATTAAATATAACCGACTCCATTCGTAATAAACTGAAATTCTCGATACCAGTTGATTTGTAAATTTCTTAGAGAATGTGCATTGCGAAATTGTCAATTATAAAATCTGGGTAGGCGACGGCGAATACCACAGCAAAGGAGTGGCTGGCAAATATCGGATGCGCTTGGTTTTACAGTAAATTTCCAGAAAATGAGATATTTTGTTCATTATGTTTAAGTATGTCAAGACAGAAGCAGAACATCGTAAACTAATAAATAGAAAGTGTAACCAATAAGTTCTAGAATATGCAGGACAAGTGAAATCACGTAGATTTTCCTCTGTAGAGTAAAATTGGCATTCGTTGTATTTTCCGAAGCAGAATTATATTTGAGGAAATAAAAAATGCTCCAAGATGAAGATGAAACGTATTCGGAAATAGACATTTAGCCGAATCGATTACTCTGGATGTTACTTCTGACCTTAAGCTTACAAAAGACAGGGAGATATCGTAGGGGGGAAAATTGAGAAAAGGAAATTACAAATTGGCCCGAAAGATCAGACGGTCCCGAAAGAAAACTTAATCACGATTTCCAAGTTCCAGGATGCCCTTACGTTCTTGAAGTCGACTCCGGTAATACACCAAGAAGGAATCTGAGTGGTAACCTATAACCTTTTGGAAGAAATCTCGATAATTTCATTAAATATAATTCATATATTTTCTTGTCAACGAGCTTGTAAGAAGAATTAATTCCAGTCACGTCCGTGATTGTTACTCTCTTCCATTTACTCGCAGTCGAAGACTAAATTGGCAAATGTAGATTTATAATAGAGATACAACTCGGCGCATTGTTTTTGCGACGAAATCGGTATGTCGTACTTATTTATAAGCTTTAGATTGATCAGACCTTCAGTTTAATCATTCCTCGATAATGGCGACTTAGTGAGTGAAACGCATTGTAAGTTGCAGTAGTCGCTGTGTCAAGATTTTAACTAAAATAATCTGCTTAATTGGAAACTGCCAAAACTGTACAGTACGGTCGTTTTTATAAGTGAAATTTTCTATAAAATTTTATGGAAACATAAGTTAAAGATGATAAATATCATTTTTTAATTAAAAAAAAACAAATGAACCCCAAATAGCGAATTTTCTGTGCAACGTGTGCACATGCGGTAAAAATTTTATACGCGAAGGGAATGAGTGTAGGTGATATATAACCTATAAAAGGGCATGTAATTTTGACCATCCTAACGACAAATTAACGCAAACCACTCTGATTTACATGAAATATAAATGATAATAATTTTGGGCGACTAGAAGTATACGAATATCTCGTTTAAAGAAAGGGGTGTACTATCGAATATAGGCTGATCGAATGGAAATAAATGGCAGAGTCACCTTGGGCTTGATTCTTATCAGCAGATCGATGGAGTGGTCTTACCCCTAGCATGCAACCCTATCTTATTAGCCTCGCTGCAAACTGCTTTTTAGGTGAATTTAGCGCCCTTATAAAAGCGTACATGGTGAGTTATTCGCGTCGTTCTCCACTGCTCGAAAAATTTCAGTGTCTTACAGGCAGATTGCTTTCGTTGTGTGATATTTCAAGCTTATGTTAAAGTTACCAGGGAACTTCCAAATCTTTATCATTGCCTGCATTACCATAGGGGGAGGCCATTTTTAACAACTGCTGTGACTTTTTGTTGTTTATTTGTTTTGTTTTGAAATTTTTTTATCGTGCTGCCACTTCCTTTGATGTTTTTTGTCATAAAACTCCATTTATCTTGAAAACGGTTCGTGTTAGAGCTTTTGATGATGCGTATCTTTTTGTGTAGCAAACATTAGCGGTTTAAAATATACTTCAAAATGCCAATTTTCCCGGAGTCGTAAAAACTAGGGACAAAAGAACTTCTCGGAAGCCTAAAATCGCTGCAACTGTCATATAAATAAAAAATGAATTAGCGCTGAACAGTAGCTTACGTTAATGACAATACGTGTACAAAATTTGAGTTCTGTATCACAAACGGTTCCTGAGATATCGTCAAAAAACTGAAAAAAAATATATATTTTTTTTGACACCCAATATCTCGAAAATACTTCGCTTGCGGACTCTGTTTACTTTTTCGCTTCTAGTATCGTGTACTTACAGCCGTTTCAATTTGCGCTATTAATATATACACCCTGTATATATTTTTTTAATCCAAAGAATTGTTCTTCGATGACTTGTTTCAATGCTTGACCAAGTACACACCCCGTATCCAATGCATCCATAATACTCTACCAACGCTATACCTACTGCATCGACTGTAAATTGCATTTTAATTAAAAGTGTGACAAACCCACGCCATCTGTTCGTCCTTATGAAAAGATCGGTATTAATTCAACTAGCTGGCGAAAATAAACATATCGGACCGAAAATGAATTCCGCTCTACGCCAGTATTATGCGAGGGTGATTGATGAGCGTGCGAAAAAGTCAGGTCGCAGCAGTGTTCCATTATGTCCACTATATATCACGCTGATCATTGGAAATGTGGTTAATCGGGGGGTATGGAAAAAATTTACAGGGTTTATCCACTAAAATTTAGGAAGGAATAGAACAGTTCGGATTTACTCAACTTTTTGGTTTTTAAAGGAGTCCACGCACGTTAAGATTGTCGCGCGGGCAAATTGTATCGTGTGTGGGTGCAGAGGAATGAATAAAACCATGTGTTAGTCGACAAATTTGAATTTATATAGGACAACCTATCTCACCGTCGTTTTTCTTTGTTTGGAATGTATTGTTGTAACATTAAATATGACATTAATGATCATAACGAAATAAATAGTACATATATAGCCTAACAAAATTTCGTCAAGTTGTACGTTTTCTTGAGAAATGTAAGGTTAACAAATAAAGCGATTTATCAATATTTATGTGTTATATATGTTAAAATATACCTAAATTTATAAGTTCAACTAGTTGCGTAATTTTGTGAAATCAAACTTTAATTTGGTGGCTTGCAAATGCAAATTAAAATGTCGCCGAGGTAGAGTTGACTTGGATAAAAATAAATTAAGCGTATGAGTGTGATGAGTCATCGAAAGCTTAATTGATGAACACATACAGGATGTTTACGAGTTTCGTGATTTATTTTTAATTAGAGATAGGTCTTGATGAAAGAGGCAGATTAGTAAAAAATTAACTTAATAAAAGTTGTCCGGAAATGATTGTATGTTTTTTCGATCCGAAAAGATATCAAGAAAGCAATATTCTGCTGATTTGACCCTCACAGAGTGACGGGGAAGTCAGTCAGGGAATATTTTACTGTTTTATACATCCATTTTCTAGTTATTTTTGTACTTTTATTCTTGTTCATGAAAAAAAGCACCATGTGACAGTTAAAGAGCAATAATTAGTAGGTCTCAATCCTCGACAGGCTAAAAAAGATACCGTCCGAAGACAACCTCACAAATTACGGTAACATAGCGGCGTCACGACACCGAATTGGAATTTAATTAAGCTCCCAACTTGTGACAAATGCCATTAACACAAATTTCCAACAGCCTCACAACTGTGGTGTTGAATTTTCTTGACAAATCGAAAGATAACACGCGAAACTATCGTCCCTATTACTCGAGCAAGTCCGGAATTGGTAATAAAAAGAAATTAAATGAAAACAGAACCGATAATATTAGTTTTCAGTCTAACAACTTCCACAAAAGTCTGAGTCTGTTTTTCAGTTCCACGAGCTTAAATTTGTCTAGGAAATAAAAATCATACTAATTCTACCCGATTTCCTTAAATCTCCTTTATTTTCTATAGGACTGAGGTCTGGGGAAGTTGCTGGTCGTGGATTGTTTGAATTTGTGTGGCAACTCGCGTTGTTTCGCCGCAAATGGAATTCGTTGTTCGTTTTACTGGATAGTTCAAATAAAACTTTAAGACCACGTCGGAGCGGCTCGTCCTCGAAGGCCAGCCCCAATTTAATTTTAAAGACGCAAGGAGGTAGGGTAGTAAAGCCTTTAGTGCCAATAAAACCTTTCATGAGCGACGGCTTGGAAAATGCGAATATCAAACTCTTTATGTCAGGTTATAAAAGGCATCGTTAACGCTAATGATCCATCGATCGCGAAAAAGGGGTTACAGTGGTTGTAAATTGGGTAGTTCTTAGAAAAAAAAATAGTTTATAAACTTTATTAAAAGTGTCAATGTGATTTGGTGAGTGAGATATTTGTTCCTTTTAATTATAGTATATTGTATGTAGACTTACATTTGACTAGCCACTGTTGGCCGGTGTAGAATCACTGTTAAAAACCTCCGAAAACGACCCCTTACGTCGTAGGGAAAACGTATTGGATGCAAAAATCGATAGCGATGTTTACAGGTAGTTACAATAAAAACACGCTATGGTGATCGGTTATTTGCGATTGTAAATTTTCACTTGTCTAAATCCTGTCTTACACAAAAAATCAATTTGACTGAGATCTGGCGATCACGATGGCCATTCCCTTTACATAAATGAGTTAAACTTCATAACATTGCTTTGCGGAACATTGTTTTACTCACAGACCTGTATTTACATAAAGAAAATTAATTGTATTGGGTAACTGTGGTTCGCACCCCTTGGCGACTTATTTTTAACATAAAAACCAACGGGCTGAAATATTTAAAATCATCCGCCGAAATCCGCAACGTTTCTGAGAGACCAGGCGAAAACCCTGAATATTTATTAGTCCATTAACTTCATTGTAGCTTTTGAATAATTCGGCCGACGCTTGAAACCGCAGCTCAAGGAGATATGCCTGGCCTGGATATATATTAGTTCCAGGAGGGGGATGGAAGCAGGCCGCGGTGGATTTGCGAGCGTATTCACTCACGGTTTAGCTCGATATTTATATACAGCGTCTCTCAAAATTTTTACATTTAGGTTTAATCGTGTTCATGGTTTAACGATTTATTTATTTACCTCTGTATATATTTTCCATAAACTCAAATTTTTGTTTCTGTATTACATCGTGAAAGAAAAATGTACAAAAACATTCGAAATATACATTCAAATAACAACAGAAAACATGTCAAGCTTTATCCTGCTTACGACAGAAACAAAGCCAAAGTAGTTTTATTAGAAAATATGGGAAAATCAGAAGGAAACTTAGATGAAAAAATGTATAAAGGCTTGCCAAGGAGAAATTCTTCAACAAAAACTTTGTAAAACATGTTTTTCTTATCGGAAATTAGAGAAGCAGCTGCTCGAAACATGTCTTATTTGTCCTAACTAATGTTTTTTTAAAGTTTATTCAACATTTTAAAATTCTGTACCTATGAAAAATAATGACGTTGTTGCCTCATCGGGGTTTATTTGATGAAAAAATCTCATACATTCGGTCACAATAGCTGCAACAAGAGTGTTTAAAAGTAAAAATGTTCTGTTTAAAATAAAAAATTCTGAATTTTTGTAAAGAACTCGCTGCGTGTTTTAGGTATATCTAATGATTCTATAAAGATCTTTTATAACGTCTTTTTCCAAACATAAAATTTCACAATACCGTGTATATATGAACTACTAACTTGCATATATCAAGCGCTTACTATAATTATAACAAAGTAAATTAAAGCTCGTAATATTTTAAATTATAAATATATTAGTAATCGAGAGAATGGCGAATGCGCTAGGGATAAATTGTTAATACATTACCATGAATTTAACATTACTAAACATCCCAAATCTGCCTCTAAATGATCTCAATTATGAAATAGTGACAAATCACTATAAGATTAAATAAACATAAATGAATACAAATGAAAAAATAAGTAGGTTCACTAATCTACTATTTTTTTTAATATATAAAACGTTATTTCTACTTTAAGAATAAAATAAAGCGGTACAAGTCTTGTTAAGGAAAACTTCACGCAAGTCTTGTCCTGATTAACCTAATTCCTTAGATCGTAAGCTGCTTATCCTTGTTACAAGGAAACAAACGGGATCCTTGCAATATTACTGACTTAACCGCGATACTTTTTTACAGATTTTTTGAGAATAACATGCCATACATAATTTTTTTTCTATAAACTACGGTCTATCATATTGCTTTTTATTAGGGTTATGAGTGTAAGTGAGATATAACCTTGAAGATATATTATATCTTAACCAATAGCTTTTAAAATATGAACAGTGGTATGTTGGTACTTATATCATGAACATTGATGAAAGTAAATTAGCACTCACAGAAAATTGGGATTAGAGGAAATGTCGAAAATTTCAATAGAGAAATGTGAATTGGCATAATAAAAATTTATGGATTGGAGAAATATAAAACTAAATCTTTTTCCTATTGTTCAAATCAAATTAATCTTCTACCTTCTCTTCTGTTTATTCAATATTAAGATTGACTGTATACAAATATGGTATTAACATATCGACATATCCAAAATTACGTGCATTTTTTAAAAAGGAATGGTAGATCTAGTTTGCTTTGCTGTAATTATTTATTATAAAGTAAGAGCAAATAAACTCTAATGCGATTTATTGAAGTTATTAGTTTGCTATAACTAACAAAAACTGATACCAATAAAAAATTACTTTGTACAGCAATTAAGTAAATATGGATTTCTGTAGACGTGATAAAGTGGTACCATAGAAAAATTAAAGGTTAAAAGACATGAAATTTGCAATAATTTTTTTCTTGAAGCAAAATTTGAACTACCTTCGCACTAAAGACGGACTTTTGTCAAAATTTTCTAAATTACCCTTCGACAAGTTTCACCCCCGGTATATCCAGTGTTTTCCAGGCCACCCTGTATAATTTTCCGTTTTTTTCTTTTTAGCCGCCGGGTAAAATTTCCCCCGCAGGCCCACGCCGTCCATCCTCATTCTGTTTATCTTTAATTATGAGGGCATGTTAGTCGACGGCGTTTATTGTTTCGAGGTCCGAACAAACGGGCCGGTTCCTAAATTAATTAAAATCACGCGTGCGGACGCGCGATACATTGTTACGAGTGCCTTTCCAAACCGGCCGATGGAAATTTATGAAAGCGCGAAAGGTCCGCATTAGTTGCTACGCGAAAATCGAAAACGAGCGCTGGAATCCGCTTTGTGTGCCGTTCGTGGTCGGGACACGAAAATTTTAATATACAGGGTGTACGCACGAAGTCAGGAATAAATGATGCCCCTCTCAATGTACGTTGCAGGAAGCTAAGATATGATTTCTGTGCGAAATTTCCATGTTCGGGAAATTTTTCGGTAAATTTACTGGAAAAAATACGTTTTCTTGGAAATTTGCGATTTAAATGTACACCGTGACCACGGTTAGGGCGAATAAAGGGAACACATGACAAAATGTTTTGATTATATTTAAAATAAGGTTACAATCTGTCATATTTATTTCATATTTCATCATAATAATTAATAATTAAATTAAATACACATTGGCTGTAAGACCTATATTCATATACCTCTTTTTTTCTCATCCATTTTAGCGCTCACGAATTTATCTTAAAAGCTGCCACCGCCTTCCTGGCTAACTCGATCCTTTTATCAATTTGAATATTTCAAGCAGCTTAACAATATCGGCCGTAACTTCCTTTCCATTAGAATTTATTAGTTCGCCATTAATCCAGGCCATAATCATCGAAGGGGCGCTACCTCCTCTTTTGTGCGATAGATTGTAATAATAACGAGCAAAGTTAAAATTGCTTTGTGGCAACGTTGTACTTTGTTGCTTCCTTTAAAATGATTTCGCTCTGTAACAAAGTATTAAACGTTTTTATTAGTGTTATATCGATCCTGGCCTTTCCTTCTGCTCCTGTTTTCTATAAATAACATTAATTTAAAAGCATGAAATTGAATATATGTATAAGATCACTATATTTAAATTTATAGAAATGGCGGAGTCGCCAGTGTTCACCTAGTAGATATAAATCTATCTGTTTATGCCCTTTTTTCGTAACAATTTGTAATATTCAGTATTTCAATCATACAATGAAAACGAAACAAAACCATTTTCAGGAACTGCGTCAAGATTGTAGAAAAACGCTCAGACCGTCGATTTTAGATTAAAGTGGGACATTCTTTGCTGGTATTTTTGACTCCGCCACTTTCACCCCCAAGCAAGGGTAAGCATCACCCCAAAATATTTAAATGGCATTGGGGGTTGAGTAATATTTACAACAGACTTTAAATTTTATAATTCCGCCCAATACTTATTAAGAATTTTTATTTTAAGGTTGAAACTTATGTACAAACAATTAGTAACGGTAAAAAGGTCAGTCATTCGAGTTAAGTACGCCAATGGTATAAATTTAGTATTTCTTGCGTTACATTGGTTTTTGGCGATTTGTTATCACTTTCGTAAAAAAAAAACAATTGTAAAAAACAGAAATGATGCTATACACACACAATGAACATAAAATTAGTGGATTCCAAATTATTTTCTAGTATTATTTGGAAGCGTTGGTTGGTAGTTTATTTAATTGTGTTCTTGAAAATTAAACACTATGGTTTATTCCATTGCGGAAAGGGTAGATATCATTTCGCTTTACTTTATGAACAATAAATGTGCGAATAGAACAGCTCAGCTATTTAATGAACAACATCAAGATCGACATGTCAGGAGGAAGTATGTTCTAGAGTTAGTAAAATAATTTCAAGAGGCAGGGAACGTAGCCAATAAAATACGAGAAATTGAAAAACCTATAGTTAATGAAGCTAGTGAAGTTGCAGTTTTGGGACAAATTCATCGTGATCCTACATTAAGTACGAGGCAGCTGGCATTTGTGTCTGGGATCAGTCGAACTAGCATACAAACCTTTTTGAAGAAGAATAAATTCCATCCATACAAAATACATTTATCCAGGAACTTCATGAGGATGATTATGACCGCCGTTTGCAATTTTGCAAAATAATGAGTGAGCGAGCAGGGAACGATCTAGTTCCTTTTTAACATCTGTTTTTCTGATGAATGCAGTTTTCTCTTGAACGGGACGGTAAATCGTCACAATTGCCGCTATTGGTCCGATTTCAACCCATGAGTTTTTCACGAGATGCATACACAGCAACCGAAATTTATGACCTTTTTAACAGTCTTTTACTTCAATAGCAATGTGGCTTCAAACATTGTTTCTACAACCAAAAAAGGTTTATACAACTCTTTTTCTGACTAATTTTTCACGGAATTTACACATTTTTTTATATCTGTCATTACTGACATATTTGTTTAGCAAACCATCAGTTATTTGTATTGTTTTAATTTTACTGTTTCTTTTGGAACATTAAACTGTCAAGCTCAGTACAAAGTTAATTTTATTCTAGCAACCGAACGAAAACAAGCGACTTTATGACAACAATAAATAAATGAAGTAAGAACCACAGATATTTTTTATTTTGGCAGTAATTGAGACATTTGCGTCGACTTGTAAAGCAAATGGTTGAATATTGATTGACATGGATCGTAGAAATGGATATTCGGCTTTGAGTAATGTGTTCCGATCAATTTTGTATGTGTAAAATAACGAACACTATTCAATCATGTACGAGCAGTCACAAATTTAACATGATGTGGGTGGCTTCGCGATTACTCGCCGCGACGTTCTATTGTTCTCGTTTTGGCAGCCCCAACACTCGCATAAATAAGTATGTTTGAAATATAATAAATTAATAGTTATTTTTGATTCTACGTTGCAGAGTACAGCTAATTCAATCGTATCATGTTCACCCACTTCAACAAACAAATCAATTTTTTGCACGGAACATCGGGACACCCTGTATATTCCATGCCTGCAACAAACTGAACTTGTTATGCATTCCTACTAATTTTAATCTACTCCGTAAGCAACCGGTCGCCATCCCCAACGACCAGCGAGCCGTGAAATCATCTTCATTAAAGTACCGTTTCCGGGGGAGCGATCGATGTGCCGCCGCCGCCGCCGCCGCCGCCACCGTCGTGCATGGCTGGCCAGGCTTGCATGCCGCCGCCGCACGCCCGCGAGTAGTCTTGTGTGAATAGTCGTTCCCCATATGCTTTGCAGAGGGCACAGGATACTGCGGTGCATCCCGATGGTGCCGTCGTCCTCCCGTCGCGCCCCATTTGCTTAGAGACCCATGAAGAGGTCGTTGTATGTCGTCCTGGAAGTCATAATCAGCAGGTTATAGAGTATTTAGATAATAATTATTTCGTATTCACATGACGTACCTTTTATGCGAGAAAAACAAGTGAATTGTGTTACCGACAAACTTCATTATCGCGAAGTATGCTTTAGTAAACCGCGTGAAACAATCGAGCTGCCCAGGGAGATGCTAACAATGGTTCTCCTCACAATGCTTCGTTGTCTGTCGGAATTGTATTTGCGTAGAAAATGGCGTCGCCTTCTAACATGGACGTCATAATCCCAATCGAGATGTAGTCGATTTTGAACAATATTCATCGAAATCAAAATTTAATTGACAGTATAAAAATCTTATAAATATTGTTAATTAATTGTCAAATAAATAAATTAATAAATGAAACTTACCTATCTTGTAAAATAAAGTTCAAGCTTTAAAATGAGATGTCCTGCGTCTCATAATTCGTCCAATAGAACCAGAGATATGGTAAAATTGATACGCGCGGAGACGGAAAATGTAAGATATTTCCATTCAATTGCAATAACTTTGGTTAGATTTAATCTTTTTTAATTTTCAAAAAAGTTTATGTTTGTTATGACAAAACGTAACTATAAACGCATAAAAAATTGTACTAGCTATAAAAATAAACTTTTTACAGCCATTTAAGCATTTAATTTATAATAACAAATAAACTGACCACTTTCAGTTTTTGCGACCAAGTTTTTTGGATTCAGGAGGTCAAAATACATATGAATAAGTTGTTTGCAGCCGTGGCACTCTGATTGGCCACGGAACCCTATCTGGCTCCTAGAATATTATATTTAATAGAGGTCTGGTTCAATTATTCGTAATAATAATAAATCAGGACCTTTTTAAATTACCATAAAATACTTTATAAAATATAGATTAGCCGTTTATTATTCAATGTAGGTAACGACATCGTAAATGTCACTATATTTCTTCTGTAATTTTATTGGACTTTCCTCATTATATGTGTTATAGATCGGTATGGTGAAAAATGTTATATTAACAATTTATACAATTATAGCACTGTTGATTATATGTGTAGTTTATGTAGAAAAAGTAGTTAAACAGTGGGGCTACCAACGCACTTCAAGGTCACTCCAGGCTGCCACCGGGCTGCCGCCATCCGGAGCTGGCACCAGGTCTCCAGCAGCAGCTCCAAGGTCACGCTGAAGAAGTGTCAGTGGGGTGCGGGGGTGGGGGATCTGGATTGCAGAAGAAGAAGCCGGGGTCCGTCATCGGCAATGACCAGGAGGTCTGCATCGAGGAGCGTGACGTCAGAGGCGGCACCAGGTGCGTGCATGAGCAGCGGCGGGGGGGCAGCGGGGTGCAGGTGCACGCACCTGGTGCCG
>NW_019416370.1:601446-624835 GCF_000390285.2 Anoplophora glabripennis | reverse complement strand
AATAACAATAATAATAATCATGGGTGAAAATGTTAGTAAATTCAACAAAGCTCTTACATACGTATGACATAAAGTGAGCACAAGAAATCAAAGAACGACGTAATCAAGATAAAACAAGTTAAATGTGAAACAAAGACGTTGTTTTGCAATATCTGGGCAGACACGACAATATATACATATTTCAACATGTAATAAATAATGAGCAATCGTTAATAATAATTGTAACAGTTTTATCTTAGAGAAATATACGCCCCTGAGCGTAAGACAATGAAGGCTAAACATATACAGAATTATTATCATGAAACATCTATATTTTACGTATAACGTAATCGTGGCAAAAACAAGTTAGATGTGAAACAAAGAAGTCGTTATTGTAATGTCTGGCAATCAGGACAATACGTATATTTTTAACATGAAATAAATAATGGGCAAACTTTAAGTATAATTATAACAATTTTACCTTGGAAAAATATATGCCCTTGAGCATAAAGCAATGGAAGCTAAACTTACAAAGAATTATTATCATGAAACTTCTATAATCATCACAATCATAAGATTATATAGTTAACAACAACGTACTTAACAACAAAGCAAAACATTACCAACATTAAAACAACAAAACATTAACATTACATTAACATTAACATGCAAAACATTAACAACAAAGTACTTAAAGAATATTACCTGCTAACTAAAAACACTTTAAACAATTAACTTTTGACTACTTTGACACACTGCCCGCCGATCGTCTTACTACCTATCTGCACACTGTTCTCACTTCAACTGCCTTATCTTCAACTATTTAGGCTTCCTTCCAGAATTTCCTACCTAAGTGCTTGTTTTTTGTGCTTCCTTCTATCGACCGTTAATATTACTTTTTCATTGTTATACAACACCTATGTAACAGGTGACGTCGAAGTTGATAAGATAAGTACGGTTTTGCACAATATATCGTATTATCCTCCCGAAGATTTGCATCCTTTATTTAAAATCCGTAAATCATGTGAACTGGTAAAACAACGAGAATTATGTTAATTTAGTTATAAAGAAATGAAATGACACTCGCGCCCATCTCTCGTCCAAGTCAAAGAAAATGTTGAATGCAATTTTGAAGGTTCTGTGATAGAAATTACATTATTACTCACTGTTCGTGTTTTTAATCTCTATTTTAGTAATGTTACAAAAGTTTTGCAACTATAACTAATTCTTTTGATATAAAATTTGCTGAGAAATATTTATGTTCCTTTGTTATTCCGTACAAATGCTTGTATCTCAAGTATTACTAATTATATTAATCGAGTAAAGAACACTTTATGTAACCCTAAATATTGTTGGGTAATGATTACGATGTTTTTATAAACAATTAAATATATTAAAAGGATGTATCAACTGTATTTTTTATTCAAAACAAAATTTCAAAAAAATATGACGCACAGAGGGAGCACTGGGTAATACCCTATATAAATTTCAAGTACATCTGTGCATTTGAGTAAACCCGATATGCCTCCTTAAGTGTCTTCAATGAAATACTATTAAATTCAAACACAAAAATTCGCGCAAATTTATTTGCGATATTAAGAAAGTGCACACCTAAACAAACCGACTCGCGACTTAATAACAACAAGCCACAACTCAATAACACGTCGAAAAACTAATATAACTGTTTTATACGAAACGCCAGAGTTTGTTATTTCAGCGAGTAGATTTTCCGTAAGTAACTACGATTCCTGAAAGCTGAGGCGATAATAATAATAAACCTTTTTCTAGTTTGTTAAAAAGCGATCTCCCGCGGCGAGTTCGGGAACTCGTATATCGCAATTAAACCGCAAAATATTTGGAGAACGAAACTGCCCGGGCTTTAATAAACTAGGTCGTTAAATATACAAAAGAACAAAAGTTTATTTGCGTTAGACTGGAGATACCGAAATATCTCCCGTGCACGTTGATTAACGAAACGTGAAGAGGATTGAGAGGTTATTCCGGCGATTGGAAAATGAGATTTTTCCAAAAAAATCCACGGAGCGTTTCTCACATTGGTTTCCGGGATCAGAATAGAGCGATTGAGAGAAAAAAAAATCTAATTTGGTCAATATTTTAAACAAGTATGAACCTGATACAAGGTGGTCTAGGTTTTAAGGCAGAAACTTCACTAAGTGACAACCATTTTTGGCGATTACGTCGGTGTGGACCCGGCATTGGACATGAAACTGTTGATTTCGGGACCCTGCTCACTTGTTGATAAAGATCGCGATGACCCCCTATCGGTTACATGCAAATCGGGCGTCGCTTTGTGGAAAAACAGATCGCAGACCGGCTCCGACCTCATCCTCGTTAATTCAGATTAATGTGCTTTTAATCTAATCTGGGCATCTCCATATAGATTGCGCATATGAAAGTTGTGTGTGAAGGTCTATTCAAAAGCGTATATTTCCCACCCCATCGCGGCCTACAGTAAAAAGGGAGCGTTACATCAATCACCGGATCCGGGAAAGTTTAGAGGTGAACGTTATTAAAAATTCCGCAATGTCGTCGGGTAAGCTAGAGGGTGTCCTTAGTAATGTAGCATTACAGTACTTTAAATCAATATACTGTGGTCTCACCAGAGACTTGGTCCTTGATCTTGGGTCGACGTTCGATCGCCCGTTTCGTAAACCCCGTGTGACTGGCTCTTAAGCATCTCGCTTGGAAGATTCCAAACTGCCGTACAATTTTTTCGGCCTCGGGCCTTTCTGCTTATGTCGTCGTGGTGGCTTTGACATACCGTCTTTGTAGGTACGTGAATTGGCATGAAATTTCGAAAGTACAGCGAAAATTTCCACCTAGGAATCAAAGAGGCGAGTACAACGGGGGTCATCGCTTGCCACACGACGGGCTCGACCTACTTATCCCCGACTGTAACGTTTCATCTGTTCATTTAACCGAGAATAAAGGGAGCAGATACGGCGCATCTAGTGGCTTGCGGACTCGTCAGCGAATCACCAGGGCGTGGAGGCGATAACGAAAGGACGAAAATAGCGACGATCGGGATGCCGTCATGAAAACAAATGGACATCGCCGACAAAAGGCGATCGGTATAGGTGTGTTTCGGGTGATTGGCTTTAACGATTGGTCAGTTAGTCGTCGCCGGGAGTAGTCGGGAATGCAGCAGAAAACTCCAGAGCTTATTATTTTAATGGACAATAAACGGAAATGTGCTACAATGTTGCTTTAGTTTCCCCGTAAGGGTGCCGAGATATTTTCTAGAAATAGAGATGATTTTAAATTGCATTTTTGGTTTAAATGTTTTGTATACATTGAATTGCCTTCTTTATTTGCATATTGAAACTTATCTTGTGCTGATATTTGTATCGGGCACTTCATTCAAAAGTAAATAGGAATAGCATCAATGTAAATTTCGGTGATGTGTGTCAATATGTCACAAGTACATGTAGAGATAAACTCAGCCTCAGATTTGTTGGAGACAAACCGTTTTAGTTGAATAGACGCCTGCTCTTTAATTAAATGTCATTCACAAGTGTGTATGTTAATCTAAATGAGATGTGTGCGATAAAAAAATATTAAAAAACTCGCTTATTAATTCGAGTGTTGCTTCATTCCATGACCTTCACCTTGGTTGTGTTTGTGTTAAGCTGACAGATGTTGTCGGTACTGGTTTAAGGAATATACGAGGTGTTGAGATATCGCAGGAACACGAAACAGTATTGCCGATCTAAAAGAAATTGTGAGACCTTACGTTACCTGAAATAACTGCATTTCTTCAAAGGCGTAGACTACCTGGTGTCTAAAACGTCATCTTTTAAAGAGAAAAGAGTAGATATCAAATAAGAGAAACGGAAAATATTGAAACCGGTCTGGATTTGCCAATCGAAATGTTTACTTTAAAACTTTTTATTTGGGGGGGGGGCTATGGGTTAGAAACCACACTGAACTTGGTTACTACATTGTAAACGATTGATTAATTGGGACGATGCAGAGTCGGTCTAAGTTTTGCGTAATAATTCTTGATAATTTTCTAAAACACAACATTTTAGACCACAGTAGTCACCTATGTATGCGCACCTTTACTTATACTGTCATTTCTGGCTAAATTTGACCAGTCTTTCGGTGGCTAAAATTACAGAACGATTCACTGAGTCTCAGCTGCCTTATCTGTCATTATCCATTCAACTGCGTTTTATAATTAGACGTCTAAACAGATGAAACTCTGTTCCCCCACTATCTTTTCCGTGTAGTGCCTGCCACAAACAAATGATTTCATGTTTATCAACAATTAAATTCGTCGCTAAAAGCTCTGGTATCTGTCCAGACACTTTTACAGTTATCTGGTTTTTAATGCATGCATTATTCATTGTTTTCCTAGCAGCTGACTAACTGAAACGACGTGGGAAAGCACGCGAAGCCTGGTAACGGAATACTGCAGGAGTGAGATGTGTGGAAGAAAAACAGACTTGTGATTAATAGGTTCGCTGGAAACGTCTCGGACGAGCGGAATAAACACAGCCTGAATCAGCTCGCTGGCGTTCTGTTTTCACTTTAATTTATTGCGTTTCAATGGACCGGCTGGTAGACCAGCTCCGCGAAATTGTTGTGACGACTACAAGATGAGAATTAAGATGAATTATAAAACAATTAACCCGAAAAAACTGCGCTTAATGTTACACCCCTGTTATTTGATTGGAAACTACGACATGTAACGATTCGTCAGCCGTTTGCTAATCCAACCACACAATCCTGAATCCTGCCTTAATCCCTGTATTACCACGTCATATCGCTACATCGAGAATAACAAATGTTTTCTCATACTAATCGCCCTTGACGGGGCGTGCTAACTCAGAAAGAGGGAGATGGCTAGATTTGATTTGATACCTAGATGATTAAATGGTTCGCTAAGGTTGTGGGGACTCGACAAAATTTGCGGCAACGCAGCAGATTCATTTTCGTCGTTAGGGGACAGATATTTAGGCCATTATTTCAACACGCTGAGTGATAAATTGATGTTTTTCTTTGGATTTAGGTACATAAAGCCTTCATAAAGAACGATTAGCTCCGGGATTTTTTAAAAGTTTTATGTTCAACTCGCTCATCGTAGACATCTCGTACAGAATAATAATATACTTGCCCCTCTCACAGACAAATCTCTGAATATTTAAACATTGTTTGCATATGGGCAAACCGCCCCTATTGTTAGTTCCATAGTTTCTTTCAAGTCCAATGTTCCATTTTTTTAGTGCAATCGTGAATAAGTCAGGTTTGCCACAGCAATTTTATTGTAATTTTTGAAGATTCGTAAAAACTAATGTAGACAATAAACCACGATAATAAAAGCAGTATGAAAACCACAGTAATACTAATATAACTACCTGTATTATAACATTTTTTGTCATACAGATTCATTTTAATATAAATTGTGAACCACCTAGTAGTTGCTAGTATAACAATCTTTCTGTAAATGTAAATTCTGCTGGAATGATCCTCCCTTTTATTGTTTTTGGCGGGCGGTCTATTTGCATGGAAAAATCATCTTAATTACACAAACATTTTCGAAGGACGTGCGATATATAATTCACGCCGGCGAAATAACACGAAACGCAAATTTCCCTCAAACTCACGTGGAATTATGCCGGTTATATCACGCTCCGTTGGCTCGGCGAATGTTCCTCTTGGGACGGGGGAACTGCGGATTCTAATAGGCCATGATAATTCCCATCCATTAGCTCCTTTGGGCATATCCCTTCCATGCAGGAAGAGAATGGGGTGGGTTTTGATTAAAAGCGGTGCTGTTTTGCCACGCATTATTGTTGTATAGGAGTGCCATGAGCAATATGTACCAGTATTTTAATTTCGGGTCTTGTATTATCTCCGTCAAGCTACTGTCGGTGAGATATTATGTAACCGGTGACATCTAGCGGTGACTCTGTTGACCTAGTAGCACAACTGGCATAGTATGATAGATACAGATGTATTCTATACATTTTGAGGGAGAGTTAACATAATCCTTTGATATAAAATAGTTAATTTAATTTTATTTGTTGGTTATGAGCCAAAATAAATTATACATGACAGGTAGGCAACAAAGTTATAATAGAGTAACTACGAGTAATTAAACAAAATTTTTCAATCTTTTTTTTTGTTTATTCTACATGAGAAAATAAATTACCAGAGCGATAAGCCTCGTTGTGTTATTCCGCAACCCATCTCTACTTAATTTGCATTTAGACGCAACTTTTACACGCGCGCTTGCCACCTAAGTGTATGGCTGGCCTTAGAGTGGCACAGATGCAAAATTGAGAAGGCGGTCAGTAACCTATTTAAATAGTTAAGTTATTCATTATTCAGGTGGAGATCGATTTGTGACATGATTTTATCGAGATCTGAATCTGATTTGAATTAATATTTATTTTTTGCATATTTGACTTAGATTTGGAGAGTGTGCTTTGCGAATATGAACCTTTGTGCTAGAGGAACAATTTAAAGTTAAAAATCATTGTTAATTTTCTGTGTTACTTCATATGAACTAATGTATACTACTCGTATTTTAAATCTATTACATTTATTTCGATTTTCGTTTTATAAATATTTATTCATCAGTCATTAATTATTTTATGGCTCCGTATTGTAGCGAACGTTCAAAAAATTCAATAAACGTATATACAATGTGTTATTATTACGTACCATATTTATGTAGTGCTGCAAGTGGGCTTTTAGTTTACGAAACTTGAAGTGTTACGATCGATATCAAATGTGAGCATTTGAGAACAGTGTTTGTGTTAATTAAGTATTACATTAACCAACAGAATGTTACCTGTAACATAAACATTACACGAAAAGCTTTTAATTGGATCAGACCCCTGTTTTAGATTTTTTTGTTTTCATTAGTTCCTGTCGTTTGTCCACAAGCGTTAAATTAACATAAATAGCGGATTTTTGGGTAGATAATATGTGGATGAATTGTTCGATCGACATAGGTATGTGTTTTTGTAATAATTGCGATGTAATTCGATAGCCCATACAGTAGTTTCCCGCAATATCAACGTTTAGGAGTCCATGGGTTTGGTATCGAACAACATTGCTCGAGTTGTTCTGTTAACAATTTTTCGGTACCTTTCATATCACCACCATCAAATCAACACGTAAATGTAAATCAAAGCTATATTTGTTTAACAATTTATGTTTAAAAAATTGCTTGTAACTGATAATTTTGGATGGCTAAATAAATATTAGGTGCGGTATTGAGGAATATTCAAGGAATGATTTAAGGAGATCTTCATGAAAGACTTTTGGAGAGGACGTAAATGTGTTGGACTAGCTCAAAAACTCGAAAGCGGGTATTAAAAATCGACCTGGGGTAGCAGGAAGCTGTGGAACTCGTTTTTCCGTCGATTAACAAATACAAATGACACCCCACCGAATCCTAACAATATTGACAACATTCAGTTACGTCAGTTACGACATGACGTATATTGGCTAGTCACAAACGAACGGTATGACGTCACAACATGGATTCCGTCTTCATTAATCATTTTGAGAGAGAAAAGATTGAAAACCAATCTGATTTTTCGCACATCGACTAACCGCGATGTGTACTTTCTGAATATGAATGAAAATATGCGAAATGGGACCGAAAAAAAAATTATTTTTACACAAAACCGGTGCCAAATATATCAAGGAAGTCTTCCGATCTTATTCAGTCGAATAACAAATCCAAATGGCCCCCGCACCCGAATCCTGGGCTCTTCCCGAGCGGCGGAACGTACGGCGACCCTTCCTGCGACGCCCGCCGCTCCTGCTATCCTGCTGGGACTCTCGGCGGCCGGCACCTGCCCGGTCGCGTCCCGTTCTGCGTCCAGGTGCGCCGCCCTCTGCCGCGGCGCATTCGAGCCCGCCCGCCGATATTGATCTCGTCAGCGCTCACCGACCAGTCGCAGGATAGCGTCAGCGAAGCAGAGTTCTCCCGCGCCCCAGGAAGCCCAGTGTGGCGCCGCTCCATGTCCACGACTGCAATGCTGCCTATGCCGCTGCTGGTGACCGTTTGAGTGCGAAGCTTGGGTCAGTGGTGCTGGGAGGTATCAAGAGAGTGTTGCGATAACAGGAGACTGACTTCCGGCTGTGTGTGTGACAGTGTGATGGGTTCCCGTTGAGGAGGAAGAAGGGACTGTTGTTGTTTTGGGTCGTCTTCGAGGGATCGCTTGCTCCGGGAGTCCTAGAGGTCCTCGGTTGTCCAGGGTAACTCTCTGATTTCTTTTCGTTTGAATTCGGGGCCCTCGCGTGGGTTCAGAGTAAGATAAGTTTATGTTAGTGTAAGGTGTATTTATGTAAATGAGGGAGCGCAAATGGTACCTTGATAAGGTACCGTAGTTGCTTCATTTGCAAGTCACACAAACGCGAATATCTGGAAAAAATATTTGAATTTAATTAAAAAAAAGTCGAGGTGGCGACTTGACTAAATAAAGGTGAAGATTCGCTAAATTTGCATACTATTACATCAACCAGCGACGGAGATACTTGGATTCGTAACGACATTTAGAAAAAAAAGGCCTTTTCCATTTTAATCGAAAAGCAAATCATTTTCGAAAGACTAGAAAATTCAGTGGCGTAAAATTGGTCTTTATACCCCTCAGAAAATTTGAATTGCTACTCCCATGTTTTTTTGTTATCGATTTTCAAAAAAGAACATAATTTCTTTAATCAGTAGTTTCTATTTATTCAAATGTGTAGTAAGTTCATTTTAGACTAAAAAAATACTCGAAAATTACTCGTTTTACTAATAAAATGGGGATATTTTTTCTTTGAAATACAATTGGGAATCAAATAGTCTTCTTTTACAGAAACTTTTACGGAATGGGGCTGCATGCCCTATCTAGCATTGAATTATAAACTAGTAATAAGTAATTGTTCAAAATAAAAACTAAAAATGGCATGTCCAAATAAATACAAAAACAAATACATGATTATTAAAATCGTCAAATAATACAATCATGCACAGAAATATCCTGTATTCTTCCTGTCCTATTATCACCATTGACAAAGACAGCTGCTACAAAAATATCCCTAAGTTTCCACATTTTACTTGGGATTGTTTCATCAAACAACTCCCCTTCTTGTATGGAATTATAAATATCAAATGTGGAACACAATTACTTCTATTAGTAACTGTTAGTGATAAGTCCTTGTCAATGGTGATAATAGGACAGAGGGATACAGGATATTTCTTTGAGCGATTGCATTATTGAACAAATTCAATATATCAAGTTTTGTATTAATTATATTTAGACATAGACATATATCATTTTTGGAATTTATTTCGTGTAATTATTTGTTACTAGTTATTTATAATTCTATGTAACCCATAGAGATAATAGAAATGTTTTTTAAATCAATGAACATTGAACTTTGGACTATGGTATATTTGGCCCAGGGTGTTTCAAAAAGACCTCCCGTAAATACACGGGGTGAAAGTACGACAAAAAATTATAATTTTTTGTCTTACGAACTATATGTCTATCTCCTCATGTTTTCGAGACAAAGAGCGACAAAATAATATTTTTTAAATAGAATTTTTACGAAGATTTCCAAACGATGCGAAATATTTTTATAAAATTTGGTGTTCCGGGTTTTTTAAGAACGCCAAATACGCTGGTCTAATTTTTTTTTTTGGATATTTCATAGGAGGCGCTAGATACACTACATTCCTATTACATTTTAGTTTCAAATTTTTTTAAGGTTAGGTTTTTTACCATTCGGGCTCCAATTTCTAATGTACAATTTTATTTTCTAAAAATAATGTACTCTTGTTAGAACTTTCTAATATGGACGGTTTTCGAGAAAAAAGGCTTTTAATTGAACTCTTGCGGTGAAGAAAATAAGTGACTTCTCAAAGTAGGCTTATGTCAAAACTTATTGATGGATGTCTCATAAACAACGCATACATTCTTAGTAATATTTTAAACTCTAATTAACTTTATATCAAAATTTTAGAGACTGTAATTAGTCATTACTAACAATCACTAAAATTTTGATATAAAGTTAATTAGAGTTTAAAATATTACTTTGAATGTATGCGTTGTTTATGAGACATCCATCAATAAGTTTTGACATAAGCCTAATTTGAGAAAAGTCACTTATTTTCTACATCGTAATATTAGGAAGTTCTAACAAGAGTACATTATTTTTAGAAAATAAAGTTGTACATTAGAAATTGGAGCCTGAATGCTAAAAAATCTAACCTCAAAAAAATTAGAACTTAAAATGTAATACGAATGTAGCATAATTAGCGAGCTCTATAAAATATAAAAACCTTGGAATACCAAATTTCATAAAAATATTTCGCACCGTTTGGAAATTTTCGTAGAAGTTATATTTAAAAAATTTTATTTTGTAGCTCTGTATCTCGAAAACAAGAGAAGATAGACATATAGTTCGAAGACAAAAAAATCTTATGAACATTAGACAAAAAATTCTTATTTTCTGTCGTACTATCACCCCCTGAAACACTCTGTATATCATATTTTGGCCTCAAGATTTTCAACTATGTGCTTCTTTATTTAAATACACTGTATAATAGTCTCAGGTTGTATTAAAATAAACAAAAACAAACAAAAGAGAAAACTTTATAAAGGTCGGTTTTGATGTCCGAGCATATTTGATAATCGAGCATTATACAGGGTGATAGAAATCTCGGAGAAGAGGTAAAATTACGCGCAAATATTTTCAGTTTTCTTGTAACTTTTATAGACTACTAGGTTCCCATTTCTCCTCTATAACTTTTAGACTATAAATATTAAGAACTTATAACATTAGTCAAGGCCAATTCCACAAATATGTTTTTGTTCAAACGTGACTGAAAATTTTTGTTTCTAGAGACCTATACAAGTTATCCGTGAGAGAGTGACCCTGTATAAAATGCTAATTCACATTCCAACTTATTTGAATTTCTCATTTTGCTCTTTGATTTATTTAAAATTATTTTACATAAAAAAACCGGTAATTTGTTTATTTAAATGAAACAATTAATATTCATCATTTTACAGTTGCGCATGCAACCAAAATCCAATTTATCCTAGCTTGCCTTTAATCGCTATTTCAATTTATAGATTCCTATCAGTTTCTGCGTAAAATAAAAGATTACAGAATTCTTACGGTCGTTTTAGGTTTTTCCCATAAATTTTTGTTCTTGGTATTGCATCTTGATATAATTGTTGCAAATATATCTTCATAACTGTTATTTGGATGGTATAGATCATTTTGTAATAATATTATTGTTCCTATTTAAAATCACATCAGTTCAATCACTGCTGGTCCGATTTTAATCAGCAGATTTAAATCAGGACTTGCAAGCTAAGATAAGTATTATGGTTTTATAAAAAAAATATCCGGTGGGTGGCACCATCCGACTGCCTTATTTTTCCAAAATAATATTTTATTCGAGAAACTTGCGAAGCAACAAACAATTCTAATTAATTCACTATATCTACATTCAATTTATAGTTATAGGAAGCATTCATAAAAACTTGTTTACCTGTAACGGCCGTAAATGCTCAGAGGAATATCTCGATATACATTTTTTTAATTCTCGTTTTTAAGAAACGAGTTCTTAAAACGGAGAAGGAACTAGTTTGGTAGCGGCGCGGTGCAAAATTAGAATCCTCTGTTTGTTTTCGTACCACCTTTTGCTCGGACCCACGTAGAACATTAATGGGAGGAGAATAAACTAACAGAATTTTTATATATTCGTGTACAAATTGATGTCTGCTAAATGTTCTCAGGCTGGTTTACACTGCTGGATGTTGTGCCAATATATTGAAAAACTCGTCATTGATAAATATAGTATTGTTAGGAAAAGTACTGATTTTTGAGACAAATGTTGGATTCTTTGAAGAGTCGCATTGTTTGTTAAAATATCCAGCGGGCGTAAAACCCACATAAAGAATAAGTTGTAGCATAAAAAGTGATATCAAAATGCATACAAATACGTGGAATATCTTGTGAAATAGGTTAAACCTCATCCTGCGGAAGTATAACAGATTAAAACAGTTTTCTAACAAGGTATGTGTAATATAAATTAGATTCCATATTAAGCCGTATTCAAGTTCAGGTCTCGGAAACGTTAACATTTAATTTTTTCCAATAAAAAGACATAAAAGATAACTTGTTTTGTTGTACTAGTTACTAAGTGAGACAAGATGTCACAGTCCAAGACAGAGTTAATGTGACAAATATATTTGTATCATTAGCGAATAACTGATACACCTCAATCCTATGCAGTATCATTAATAAGGACAACAAATAGAAGAGGTCCAGGTATAGCCCCTTGAGGGATACGTGAGACCCACGCTGTTGAGTTGTTTTCAAGTCTATCAAAGGCACAGGGGTGATTTTTTGATATATCACTATGATGATACATAGAATGTTAAGTACATACTTAATTTTAATGGACATTTTTCCCGCCCATAATACCTATTTATGAGGTGTCTCAGTAATGTCTTAAACCCAGTATAGCTGACATTTGCGAACTTAGACGATTATGTGTTAAATCGAGCGTATAACCATCGCTGTCTTCATGGACGATTACTTTCTTGGAATATGGAAGTACACCCAGATCGACGTTCTTTTATGTCGACGTGAAAACCGACGCAAATTGTAAAATATCTAGATAAATTGTAAGAACTCCCCGAAAAGCTTCTGTCTGAAATGAATCGATAATATAATTAATACTATAGTTATTATTTTTATCAATCTCGAACGTAGTATCGGGGAATTAATATCGATTAGTATGCTACTTAAATAATGGATGTTATTTATAACTGTACAAACAAATCTAATATGACTTTACTAATAACACATTGTGTACCTCGTCAACTATTGAAATGATTGTGACTTGTACTATAATATTTTTCTAACAGTTTCCCATTAATTTCTAATAGTAAATAAGCTATCTAATTGTAATTTGTAACCCCTGACCAAATATTTAAGTTTTTCTTATTTTTTCAAACAATACATTAATTCGTTTGGAAAAAACGTTAGTTCTCAATGAATGAATGATGGGCCTTTACAATTATTTACATAAAACATTAATAAACCGTTTGAAATGAAGAAAAATAGTCGTATTTCGGAGAGCATCTTCCAATATGCAGATATGTTTATACGAGTTTATTTTAAAACTCTGCCACTATTATGAAAAGGAATCGAGTAGACCAAACTGTTTATTGATTATTAAAGTAATTACCTAGTCGATAAAACTAATATAAAAACATTATAAAATGATCCTGGACGTCGGTCTCTGCCGCACATTTCTAATTCTGCTCCTTGTGTATATTTTCAGGAGGCGGTGGTTTATATCTTTAAAATTTATTAGGCCCCAAGAATGCACGGGCCCTATTAGATATTTATCAGTCTGTTTACAACAAAAATAGTGCCTGCTATTTCGGTACCCCCGGGTCTTAAGCTAAGATAAACGGAAGCCGTTTGGAGGACCGTAGAATTCTCAGTGATTGTACAAAAATAGCCTCCATACAGTCCTGACCTAGTGCCTAGAGACTATGTATTATTTTAGATTTAATATTCTATATCTTCTCGTGCGAATTCAGCTTCATAAAATTACCACAAAGCTTTTTGTAGGTGCTTCAGCAGTTCAAAGTCGTTCTATTTTTTTTTTAAGTTAGGTTTACGAAGGTAATTCATCAACTTCTTTATTGCAAAGGGTGGACAAAGGTTTTGTGAAATTTAAATTTCGTGACTAAGAAACGTTAAATTTTGATTTATTACCGAGCCTGTTTCCGCTTTTTTATATGACGACGATTTGTCGTTCTAAATTACTTCTATTTTTAGTGTAAGTAGTGGTGTTGGTGTCTAAAATTCCCGGCGTACGCTGTATCGCGAGTCATTTGGTTTCAGTTTGTTTTTCAGCCGTATACTTTGTACAGATAGAGGATTAGCGACGTGAGGGTGGATCAAAATCTCCTTACGGATTCTATTAAAAATCGATATTCATGGACCAGAATAAAACAACACTTCAGAATTATCGGCTACGATCAAACACTTCGTTATTTATATACTCATTGTTCTAATAACGGCTGTCGGAGTTAGTTGAGATGGCTGTTGATTTCCTGCAGCTCAAATATTTAATATTCATAATGTGCGAGTACGTAGAGAGGATGTGTTTACACTGGGAATTGTTTACCATCAAGATAATGTAACGGCAATGTTAAATCACGATTTATTTTCATGAGGCTGAAAATACCGTCGATTAAAATAAACTCCCTGCTAACCACCGCGCTGTACTTCTTTTCGGTTATGTTTTTGATGGGCTTCATTCGATCAAGTTTAGCTGGAAATGTCACGAAAGCGTATTTAAATGGAATCGTTTACCAGGACTGCTATTTGTAGAAGTTTTTTTCCTAAAAGGAAAATAACCTTCAAAAATTTGCATCCTACATCTTTATATACTATAAAAAAAAATAGAATTCTGTAAATTAACAACTTTTTTTTTGTCTTAGATGATAATAGTTTGATGTTGGTTGATGTTTGGTCTTTTTTTCCAACAAAGCAGTTCATCAGGGACATTTTCTCTATAAAGTTAAAGAAATTGTATTTTATAGAACACTAGACTTATCTCAATCAATATCCATGTTGGTCCTGGACAAACAAAATTCTTGAATAAACATTCTCTTAGTAATTGGTTTTAAAACATCAAATATGTACCAAAGTTTATTGGGAGAAAACAAGAAGATATAGAATTGGAAAACTTTGATTAAAATAAAATATTTGCATCGGAACATCGCTGTATTTTAATGAAAATGTATATAAAAAAAATTTTCTGATCTTTTGAATTCGTGGACTAGAAAAGTTGCGGAAGGTGTGTTCGAAACTTTCGCGTTTTTTATGGATTGTTTACCAACAGCAAAAATGAATACCTGTACTAGTTAGAAAGTAGCCTAAATTATGAACACATATTTTTAGACTTATCTAAGCTAGATCACGATCATAAATTCTGACTATGCCACCCCCCAAATCTGCTTCCTGTCAACCAATAGTAGATAGGACCTACCCACTTGAAATTAATGAAATTAAATTTTGTTGGTTCTACACTAGTTGAAAAAATAATTCATAGAACCCGGAGAAAGGCGTTTTTTCAAAGGTTAATAATTTAAAAAAGATGCTTCTGAAACGGAGAGGTTTTATTTTGTTTTTGTCTGAAACTTCAGTGCAGCTAAAAATATCTTTCTAAAATCCCTATCGCGCCATATTACTTGCATAAAAATGTAATCAACCATAAAAAATACTAATAAATCATTTATTTGGTGCACGAGCTGTAAGATTTCAAGCTATTTTTACATAATCTGTGGATTTAGGAATATAATTTTAAAATATATTTTAATAATAGAATAATTTATTGCGGTAATAAATACCAGTTATTCTAAAATAGTGGTAAGGAAATTATTATATTTCCAACTAAAACAAATATTGTGACAGGGGCTATTGATTTATTTAAATAATGTTGCTCCCATCTACCGTTAAAAACTAAGGTTCACTTTATCATAGTTTTTACCATCGTATCGTAATTGTAGACATACCTCAAATAATTTTATATTTAAGAATTGAAATAATGCCAAAGGACATGCACAATTTATTTTGTTTAGAGACAATCGATCACTCTAGTCATCAGTAAAACTATTTAAATTTTTTAAGAAGCTACAGTAAATGTGCTTTTAGTTGAAATCGAACTGATTCAAGAGAAATAAAACCAATAAATATATTTTATTTAGATACTGTAGAAAATTACTACTTTCAAGCGGTTTTTTACCCTATTGACAGATTTGATGTACGAAGTAACATCTGTAATAGCATCTTTTGAGACATTTGTAATATTATCGAGATTATGACGTTACCGGGTTTAAGGCGAAGCATTTTCTAGGTTTATTCCAGTCGTTAAATTTATAGGACTATAAATAATAGACGTTTTACTGGAAATCCAATTTATAAATGCGGATTTTTAAGGGAGACTGTTACCAGATGCAGCCAAGCGGAATTATTTCTGTGGCATTGCCGATGGCTTGCACCAGGTCTTGTTCACTAGAATTTGGTTAACGAAATATTCTAAGACTTGTTTGGTGATAATTATATAGATGAGGACGTAACATTCTTCACATCAGGTTTGGTGATAACTCAGTGAGAGATTTTGTTGCTAGTTTAGCACTTTTTCATCACCTGCAATATAACTGCAGGTGTCTCTGGGGGTTGATACAACTGATTTCGTATTTGTCTGGGTATTCACAAGGAGTAAAAGTTGCCATTGTTACATTTTCGCATCTCAATCTTATCCAAAACAAATGACTGTGTCAAAGACAAGTGACTCTACCTTGAGCTTCCTTTTACGCACACGTATTGTGTCAATGTTAACCAGGCATTGTCGGGCCTCTGCAGCCATGCTTTCAGCAGCAGGGACTGTCTGAAACGGCCTGAAAAACGTCCTTGCTGGTCGTCCACGATATACAGCAATTTATTTGAGCGTCAAATACTTGTCCGGCCGTTAGATCGATAGCTTCAACGGTGAATATTACACTAGCCCCCTCGTACCGAGGTCGGCTTTTGTATTATTTTTTTTGTCCTGTGCCAGTGAAAGGATCCGTCCTCTGTAACGCGAGGCCTTCTGTTTTATTTTACATAATAAATTCAATATCGTACGTGGTGACTGCTTTAAACGGATGAGTTACAGTAAAAAGCTCTCTAGTGAATGTAAACGAATTTTAATCGCAAACTGTTTCACAACTTACCCAAAAATAGAATCAGAGTCACCAATAAAGTTGTAATAACCATAATTTTTGATGCCAAGTCACTCAGGAGTTGAAGACAGTAATAAGCTAATGAATTAGTGAAAAAAGCTTCACGATTTACCTATAATTATGTAGTAGATTCCCTCAGACTGCCTGAAACCTCATTCAACGTCAGCTAACGAGATGGCAAATCAGCGAAAATTCCTGGAACAAATCGACCATCTAGTCCTTGAGCCAATTAAGCTTCGAATAAAAAATTCTGGAGAAATGACTGACAAATTGACAGTCAAACAAATGCAAAGTGTTGATTTGTAGCTTCTGCTGAAGACAATGTGGAAGCAGTTCAACTCACCACTAAAGTGTCGATTTGTATTTCCTTGACCCCCTCTTCCATATGTGGATACCGTTTGTGTAAAAAAAGCGCTAACTACGTCGGGAGCATGCGACAATCACCCCCCAACCGCCATATTTAATTCGCGTTCCGTGTCGCGCCTTTAATCCAGATTGCTCCGAATCGATCTGAAAGACTGACTGCGAAAACAAATGCCGTGTATTAGAGTGCGTTCGGCTGATGCTTAATGAGCACTTGCAGTCTGTATGCATATGCATTTATGCAAAATTCGCCCGACAGCTAATTTATCGGTGGAGTGGCATGCCAAAAGGCTGTTAGGGCCTGTGCTGGTCGCTATAAAAGGACCGTTTTTCCCGTATTGGGCTCG
Source organism: Anoplophora glabripennis (assembly GCF_000390285.2). Classification (NCBI taxonomy): domain Eukaryota; kingdom Metazoa; phylum Arthropoda; class Insecta; order Coleoptera; family Cerambycidae; genus Anoplophora; species Anoplophora glabripennis. The sequence continues at coordinate 607,347 of NW_019416370.1, read as the reverse complement.
TAAACCACAATAAAAGATGAATTATTCCTATAACTAGGAGGAAGTAATATTCGCTAACTTTATTATACTACGCCAACCTACTGTCAGTGAACTGCACATGATGACATCTATCGGTTGCACTGAATAATTTGTACACTTTCTTTGCCATATTTGAACCTGATATTTGCTATCCCCATCGCCTACTGTCCTTAACCACTAGTTACCGAGCATTTCAAAGATTAATTATAGATATACGTTATATTATCAACTTTTCAAATACTTTTTTCTATGATAAATTAATTCTAGTCGAAAGGATGAAGGCCGACACGTTTTATCTACTCCGTAGATGATATCGGAGGAAATCGAGGATTAAATCACAACTATCAGTCAAGCGAGGTGTATAGAAAAAGAAAATAACTGTTATTTGTAACTGAGCGTATTACAATAATTAAATGTAAATATGCTAGACTTTATACTGCCTGTAATGTGGCTCTTTTCTTGGGAATCCTTTACAATTTTCCTTCTTCTTTAATTTCTTGTGGACTATATGTCTCTTCATTACTCTATTTTTGGACGCGGTCTTTAAGTTTTGCACGCCAACAAGTAAAAAGAGACCGAGCCCTAATGCAAAGTTAATTAAACCCCTCACAAACATCATTATTGCCCTTTGAACCACTCAGTCTTCTATTGAGTCTTTCCGTCTTGCATCCTTAATGGCATCTTCCGAGTAAGAACTCGTCTGAACTATAATTAATTATTGGTGGAGCTACACAGCACAATCTAATGGTGGCAATTTGAAAAAGGAGAAGTTTTTAGTGCACAGTAAATGTCAAAGTTATGGGTAGAGGGACTTGATGGGAAGTTTCAGCCGTTTGTTACAGCAATAGCATCTAAAACAGACGTTTATAGATATGTGTAGATATATTGTTGGCAGTATTTTAAGCTAACAAATTTTATGTATCGTAAAAATAAGTTAAGCGTTCTTTGTTTTGTCTGTATGACATCTACACAGAGATATACGTATGTCAATTGTTGCAACTATTTGGTGATATGAATAATTCATCCAAAATATAAATTCACATTATCGATATATCAACGGGAAACAACAGTATTTTTAAGAAGAAAAAAATCTAGGCATTATTATTTTGTAATATTTACGCTAATCATATTATTACTTACCTCAGTATCTATTTATAACATTATATTTAGGTAGTTAAAACACTGTGCTACTATTACACCACAAATGAATCTAAACATGTCTGCAGAACAACTAGCACAGTGGGAACACTTCAGCGGGTGAACACGTGATTAATCTGATTGGTTGAGACAGATCAGGTCGTATAAATTCATACGCAGAATGTATACCATGTATCATGTAAGTTCAATCATTTAAATTTTTTGTGTACAAAAACATTACGAATATATAAAAAGCCTATGTGAATGCCCACAATTGTCATTATAGACGTTAAATAATTAAAAAATTGTTAATAAACGTATCATCATTGAGCATATCGGAAAACGCTGTTCAAATTTAATATTGAAACGAAAATCATGTGTGGATATCTGCATTTATGTTTATTTAACATGTTTGGTCTGCATATTAAGATGATTAGCTGAGATAGAGTCCCTTAGGGGCAGTTAATCCAGACTTCCAACAGTTACACGCGATGTAATGCACATTTAGATAATTAAAACATCAAATACTAGGACAGGGAAGAGTAATGTGGAAGGGCTGCCCATAATTCTTTTTTTTTATCGTGATTCACTCGCTTGACCCAATATTTAAAATAGGGGAAAAATGACAGAATGGTTAACAAGCTAGAGTAACTTATTTTAGCATAGATATTAGACAAAACTATTGGCAGTGGTAACCGAAATATTTTTGCAGCGTTTGCCAAAAAAAAAAAAAATCGGTTATGTAATAAGGCAATTTTGATGAGCTCGTCATATCTGCCAAGAAACCTATCGAGTCAGTGAACTGCTATCCTGTAAGGATTTTTTCTTTGACTTTTTTTTTATAAAAATAATTCAATCGATCGCAAATCACTTAAATCTACGTATAATAATAATTAATGCTTAATTTGATTTATGCGACGCTATGTTTTGACCGTGGAGCCGTATATCTTTGCCATAAACTACGCAAACATATCCATAAAAGCTGTCCATATCATAAATACACAAGTAATTCCTCTGCTACTAGAAAAATAAACTTTGTGAAGTCAGTCTATTCTCGTTCGGAAAGCACGTGCGATGAATCGAAATCGAAACTCGCACAGCACCTGATTAAAAACGTCCTCCCGCAACTTTGGAAGACCAACAGCAACATGACATAATCGTTAAGTTAAAATTTAACCTTCCTTTCGACAAATTTACCCTGGAAAATGTATGAAACAATAATTAACTAACGGCCATATCCCTGTCGTGAATCAATAAAAATAAAACTGAGTTGGCCACAGAGAATTATCTTTTTGGCAGAACCATATTTTTGTCGACGGTTATTAAAGAGAAACACATTGGCTTGCGCTTTATGTAAATCCGTATGGAAATTGTAATTTAGACAGTGCAATTGAAATATTTTAGCCGTATATCAGCAAGCAGTTAATTTTATTGGAGATGTTTACATTAATTATGTGCCTAGCTTGTACAACATAAAGTCCGTTTGTAATGGTTTAATGCCTCTATGGAGTTGTTAAAAAAGAGTATTTTTGCCGAAAATATTATTTAACAGTGCTAAAATTCAATTCAAATAAGTCATATCATCCAGTGATATAAATGCGTGTACAATTCAGGTTTCTAGATGAAAGAAAATGATCTACATTGTGTCTGCCTTAGATTTATGCAACATTAACATACTTGTATATGCAACATATGCTGGACAGACGACGAACTTTACCGTTTTTTACTGTAATAGCCTTGGCTTCCAACATACTTGGTTATTTCTTCTAGGATTAGTTCATACGTTCTTGAAAAAATATCAGGTGTCTTAGAAATTTCACTTTCACAAAAAATATTGTGTGATTGACGGGGTATCAATTTAATTTAAGGTAAAACATAATTCATCCTCGATTATGCCTAGTAAAATTTACATTATCAAATAATTGTGGGCTCCAATTCAGAACAACAGTGAAAACAAAAATAGAACAGCTAATGTGAACAGCTCGCTTTAAAATTTCCCAGGTTGTGGCATCCAGGCATCTGACAGCGATAAAACAAAAATTGACAGGTATCAAGCGCGATTATAGCGACATCATTGAGTATATCGACATGACGGTGCAAAAATTATGAGGAATAATTCAATGAGGCAAGTTTTTGGGATGTTCGCAAAAGTATAAGCTATCAATTTAGTTGCATTGGATTATAATATATTGATTTTGAACCTCACATCATAAAAATTAAAGTATGAAAATTCTGTTTCAGAAATGTAAACTGAATGAATAAGTGATTTTGTCCATTGGATACATATCTGGAGAGTAGGGAGGCCAATATCTCTTTTAAAGTTCAATAATGACGTTTTCTTTTGTTTGACATCAAGAATATTAAATTTGATATTCACATTCATTCTTTCAGTACACTGATAAAAAGTTTGTACCGATTTTTCCGCATTTTGTAATCAGTTCTTGGTATTTTTAATGATATGTGATTAGTTTAATAACCACAGAATTAACGCGCATCTTTTATACGTATTCTAACAATAAAAACCATAAAAATTACAATATTTCATGGACTTACTTTCTACATTTTTTTGAAAAAACTTGTGTCAAGGGACTTGTACCAATATTTTCAGGATTTAGATACGCTACTCATATACCTTGTATGTACGTTTTTACACAACTAGCACGAGCTTTCCTCTAAGCTGAAATAATCCAATTGAGATTCCTGCGATGTTTATTCTCAGGTAACGAATCTGTTTGCTATTCCTGCATTTATTTCGAGCATTTTAAAGACTCGCCGAACGGCAATTGTTATTTACTTGCCGCTTGATTTATGTCCGTAAACTGTTTGAGAAGGGTGACTATTTTACGTTTTGCTCTTTGTGAAGCAGCTGTCGCGCCTTGGAAAAGGAAACCAAGGTCTAGGTGTTGTTAGATGTCGCTGCCAAGAACGCCGGCGAAAAGTTAAACAGATGAAGATACAGAAATAGAGAAATCTCTGAATTCACACGCTGCTAGATTATGCTCTGAAATAGCCGTTTAAGCTATTTCATACAATTAGAATCAAACACAGGCTTGCGGCTTATAAGACGAATTTAAATGTGCAATTTGTAATTAATTAGAAGTTACAGCGTGTTGTAAACAAACCAATTAAAGTTGAATTATACTCTGAGAACTATAATTAAAATAGGATAATGGTGGAGCAAAGATAATATTTTCATTTATTTTCCTTTTATAATCTCTGTGGCGTTGCATTCGCAATATTCCCCGCATTTATCTGTAAACCACTTCCCGAATTACCTAAACCTAGCAGGGGAAGGACCGATCGATCCAAGACGAGATCAGGATCCGTGTCGCAGGAGCGGAATTGAGATTCGCAGTAGGCGATGCTTCGTCGGCGGGAACTTCATTATCGAAATCGAGTTAGTCGGTCGATGCTCATTTTTAAAACAGGCAACGTTTAGGGTGTGGATTTTGGCTGGAGTCGTGACAAAGCCAGAATAACGAGGGTCCCCTTTTTGCTTCAATTTCAAACATTTATTGGTATGTGGGTCAGATGGCGGAGCAGAAAAAATTAATACGCGTTTTTAGTTGGTTGAAAGTCCTAAAATATTATTTCTCATAAAAATAGAAAAAATTTTAAATTTTAAATTGTATTATATTGCATATCTATTATTGAAAATGGTTGTGATTAATATTTTTTTAATTAATTTTGATTATGTTGCAAAAATTTGTTTGTATAAAATTAGTAATAAATATAATAAAAAAACTTTCTATATTAAAATTTCAAGACGTTAAAATTGTAATTTTATCGACCACTTTATTTTTAATAATATTTTTTAATTTTGAGAATTTTGCAATAAATTCAAATGCTTTTTATTCTTTTTTAAATCTTTTAACAATAAATAAACATTTTGCTGTCATTCAATTTTTAAATTGCCTTTCCCTTTTCATCTAACCTGAATTCCAGTCACGTGCCGAAAGTGAATTAAAGAGACAAAATGTAGTACATCTCTTTGCCACAACGGTCGTTTTCTAATAATACCACGCCGTAGATAAAATTGAGGGAAAATTAAACCGCTCATTACGCTGAATTCACCGAGTCAATCCGGCTCGTTTGGCCATTAGAACACTTTCAAAAGGACAGCGATATTAAAGGGAGCCAAATGGGTTATATTTTTATCATAAAATGTGAAATTGTCTAGAAACTCTTGGTATCTCAGCTAGGAAGTTTTCAATTTATGGATAACTGGCTCCAGTTTTTAAGTAAATTTAATTTAGTTGTTCATTGTAGCAATCTTAAAAAAACTTTTTTAATATATATGGAAAAGTTCAACTTAACTCAAAAATTATCCATGTACTTAATTTTATTATTAACTTCATGATATTGAGACTTTTTTGTATTAATCAAGATGTTTTGTCGAAATGCGTCAACTAACAAACATACTTTGCTTCAGTTTTAATTTTTCTGTCAACAAAAAGAAAAGGAAACATTAGCACTACAAAGGGTGTAACTTGTAGTACACCAGGAAAATTAGCGAAAATAAAAGAGAAACCCAAAAAAAGTCCTATCCGCTAGATTATTGTAAAATTGTCTAAAGGAACATAATACAAGACATCTCTCGTCTCGTGAGTCAAAAACTTTTATTAGCTAACTTTTCTATTTAAACAAATAAGTGAGGAAAACAGTTTTTTCACTTTGCAGGGAAAACCATCAATTTTAGCGAAAAGTGACTCACAGACAGCTTATAGGGAGTAAAATTATCTACAA
>NW_019416370.1:571942-601255 GCF_000390285.2 Anoplophora glabripennis | reverse complement strand
CTATACCTACTTATCTGTATTTTATATTTCACGATTTTCTGGCAGAATTTAACAAGCAATCTAGCGCGCCTCGAATCAGCAGATATTTGGCAACACTGTGAGAAATTATTTACTTCGTGACCAGCAACTGGTGCAGAAATATTTGTCTTGAAATGTGGACGATAGAAAATTGTATTTAAATATTATATTAATTGAAAAAAAACCATACCTCATCAGGGATCGAACCCCGAACCTTTAGATTAGTAAGACAACGCGTAACGCCTTGAGCCACGAGACCACATTTATTTTCTTTCGATAACCTGACTTATATATTTAACGTTGTGCCTCTTGTGATACAAACAATAATTATAATGAATATATTGGCAGACGGCTGGATACCAGTAATAATATTATTGGCATATTTTGAAGAATTATCAAAAATAATAAAAAATAAATTGTTGCATATTTTTAGAACTTTTTTCGAGTTTCTCTTTTATTTTCGCTAATTTTCCTGGTGTGTTATGTAATATCGAGATTACTCAAATTAGGTACTGTAGTATTATATGCCACGTTAAAAATTATTTAATTTTTCGCACAGAGCTGTAATTGTCCCACATGCTTGGCACCAGAGTTATAGAGAGGATTGTGGAAAGTTTGTTGGCATTGAATCTAATGTAATGGATTATAACATAGTTACACGTTGAGGAACGTTGTAATTTCCTCAAAATAGTCTGATCTTTTGATATTTTAAATCGGTGATAAATTTTTACATAACATTTGTTACACTGTGCAATTTTTTTAATAATTCGGCAAGGTATTAGCGCAATTTTGATTATCAATTAATATTCCACGCCGCCTCTTCGAGAGTCGGGGCAAATCTTTGGATTTCAATGGGCAATTAGTGAGGCATCTTTTATTATAAATTATTCTTTGTTTTCGCACTTTTCTGACCCGCCAATTAAGAGAGATCCCAACGAAAGCGTATCCTTTAGTGAAGCCTGAAATTAATTGGGAAAGTTTCGGCCCACAGCACCTCTCTATTTAATGTTTCGAGTATTCCAGTGGCGTCGCATATAAATAAACTTCTCAGTCTAAGGGGTTCCCGAATTTACAGATGTACAGGCCATCAACACAATAAGCAAAAACCAAATGAATAAGAAATTTGTTTTATTATACGGATCCTAAGAACATCCTAAGTTAAAGAGTGTGTGATTTCTAAATAATCTTACAGATGTGATTTAGTGTTAAAAAAATTTGTGTATAAAAAACACTGTACTCTTTCATCAACAATTTATTTTAATTATTGTTTTCACGTACCCGCATATTAGCAGGTCGCTATCTGCCAGTCATCTCACCCACATTCTGAAGACATCGGACATATAAAAAATTGCAACTGCGTCGTGTCGATCGATGTAAATTTCCTGTAAAAGACTCCTTGTTATTCCCATTTATGACATGGTGAAATATTCAAAGAAACGGCCCAATGCGGTGCGATCTACTCCCCCCCCCCTTCCCCCGGCACGACTGAAATATTTTTCCGTGCGCCACTAAAGAATTCTTCCCATTGCTCGCGTCTCCAGACGGCTATAAAAACGGACGTCATCGGAATCGATCAGGTTTATAAATAATTCATAAATTTTAGACCTGATACCCCGATGTACCGCTATCGAATACGACAATGGATTCGGTAGAGGCGTAAGGCAAAGTCACCTTAGCGAGGTACTGAACAAATTAAAAAAATATAGAAAAACGGTATAGAAATGTGATTTGTAAATGGAAAATATATCTACAACCTTGTGGTAATTAAAATACATACAATACAGGGTGTTCTACAAATTAAATGACAAACTTTGACAGATGGTTAATTTCAGAAAGTGTCAATTTATTAATATGATAAATAACAATTTATTTGTTACGACATCCGCCTGCTCTATTTTTACAAATTTTCGCAATTACCCCTTTAGTGAACGATGACGCATCTAATTTTTTTACTAGAAAACTATCGGTTTTATCGAAAAATTACAAGAGGTAAAAAAGTTGCGCAATAAATCACTCTTCCCAATAAATATTTTTAAATAAATAATTTGATTCATATAAAAAAATTCTAATAAAAGATTGCAATGGAGTTGACTGTTTCACTCCTTTAAAAAATACGCCACCGATCGAAAAAATATTGAAAAGTTGTCTCTTTATTAGTAGGACGCTCATACCAAGTTTCGTGTCTCTAGCATTCCTCATGTTAAACAAAAAAATTAAAATGTGAATTTGAATCCCCTCCTTTAATAGGGTATATCGCCTCAGGGGTGCAACTTTCATATAAGATATTTTTACTTCAATCCTCTTATTTCTAGCTCTACATTGAGTGGTACCATTTTTGCTACTTCATTTAAAAACACCCTGTACAGGTAAATAGTTTTTCTAGTTTTTCAATGGGCTAAGTCTGTATAGAACCGTAAGGAAGCATTTTCCTAGCTCCCAAACTATGTTATCTCCAACTCACAGCCTCGTAGCGATCATAGGAATTGTTCGGGCCAATTTAAGCGAACGAATCCCTTGTGTTGGCAGCACTGGATCCGGATCCTGCGAGCCCCAACTGCTGTTCTCCGCTTTCGATCATGTTTGTATAGAGTTGTTTCGGTTAATAGTCCTCGATGTCTGTCGCAGCGCGTTCGTCCTAACGGGACGTTAACAGCTATTCGAGGCAATGTCTGGGGATTTTCAGCCTCGAGAGGGCGCTCCGTGCTGTCACTGGGCGTGATTCTTTCCCATACACGTCAATCGGGTTTGTTTTGGACCAGGAAAACGATAAATGAAAATAGAGCCGTACAAGGCGTGCTAATACGCGGCAGAATGCTTGTTGGAGTTTGATTTCTTTTTTAGGAAACGTATCCGCGGCAAGAAACAAACGAATCTGGACGTATCCACCGCCCACTTGGCGAAAGTTCGCGAGGCACGGACTCTTCAAATTAAAACTTGGGATTTAGTTTATTCGAGTGGAATTTTCGCTATTCCGTGATATCGTTGCGGACTAAACTAACTCTGTTTCAGACTGAAACTGCTTTATCGTTCAAAATAAGTTATAGGTAATTTGTATTTGTTTTAGTTCCGTCGAATTAGATTAGATGTTATTCGAAATTTATGCATTTTATTCGTATATATCTCCTGGGTGTATTAATTCGCCATTTGAGACATGTTTAGCATGTTTTTGGGACATGAATTATCACTCAAACTATTCTCAAACAAGTTGGGAGATAGTACATACAGTTTATGGAATTTATTATTGTCAGTACGGCTAGCCTCCCTCTACAAATTGCATCGGGCACCATCGTTTATCGTACTCGAGCCACTTGGAAAATTTTAATTGATAAACACTACTACATAATATGAATTATTGCAGACATATTGACCATATTAAATGATTATAATAAACATTAGTTCATGCTGTGGATGGCCAGGAATAAAGGAATAAAAACTATCCACTAAAATCATTTCTGGAACATCTTCCAGCTTTGGATTTCAGCCATATTTGTATCCTAACCTTAAAATCACTCGTCTGCCCACATAGTACCAATATTCTTAAATGTTATTGTTATATTATATAACTGTGTTGACATTGCTAGTGAATTTAACTATAAATTAATGAAACTAAGATGGTTTTCTACTATTTTTACCTATTTTCTTAATTCTTTTGCAGGCGACAAATATCGCCGAGCATCATGGGGTGCTTTGGCAGCAAGGACAAGTTGTCCAAGGAGGACATGGACTTTCTGAAGTCGCACACTAGGTACGACGAGAGCACCATCAAGGAATGGTACAAAGGATTTAAGGTAAGACAACTTAATAGTAGTTATTTATTTGCGGTATAGATTAAGTTTTTTTCTTATTTATGGTATTGTTTTTTCTTACATCATCACGTGAGGATAGGGATGATCTGATGTATGTGAGACCCAACCAAGGAGGTGGACTAGCCGCTAACGGGTGGTATGACGTCACAACGTGTCTTCCTTGCATTAATTAATTATTTCGAGGAACAAATTTCTGATTTTTCGCACATCAAAAAGCTACGATTTGTTTCTGAATATGGACCATCCTGGGAAGGTTCGAGATGCTCGTCCACCTTCCATTTGGGTAACCAAACTGTTAAAAAATTGTCTCCATATTTTGTCTTAACCAAGATCGTTTTCCCCCATAAGTAAAGCCATAAATTCTAACCGTTTTTTTTTTCTTTTCAGAGGAAGAGTTAACATATATTCTCCAATTAGTCGAGTCTCGTTTACAAATTATGTACTTTGCCGGCCATTCCAATTAAATGAAAAGGCAGAAATCCAATTAAGCTAGATTTACAACATCGCTGCTAGCTTTTAACCTCATAATTTGTATGAATTGCAATTCCAGTCCTTATTCGGCATGTCTACGCGTTCAGCGCTCTGCCTAATAACGTATCGCGTTCATAGTTCCCGATTTATTTCGGTTCGCAGCAATTTATTCGCTAAAGAGACTGTTATTTCATCAATTACCGGCTACGTTGATCGATTATGTTATATGGAAACGCCATTTGCGGGCAGTCGGACGTTAATGGAATGTACAGGGTGTCCGTTTGGCAAGAAACCGCGGAGCTGTCTCAAAATTGGTGTTCCGTTGCATGAAAAGAGCACACATATCCATCTAGTGAGCTATGAGCTTTTGAACGCTTGCTTCGGGACACCCAGTACAATAAAACCTTTGGAAAATCATCATAATCTTAACTTTCTGCATGTTTTATGAACATTGCAATAATAAATTTATAAACAATATGTTTCTACTGTTCTTTCGTTCACTTATTTTCTGTTTGTAATTTACATAAGGAAACCAATTTACTGCAGAGCCTTTTACCGCCAGTACTTAATTAAATACAACATAAACAGAACGAATTACTCTGGCTACGTCTTTAATGAGTTCTGTCCCTATTCATCTCAGAGGGGTTAACAAGTCGGACTAAGAAATTTAAGCTGGCCATTTTGCTCTGAATACAACAATAGAACAGTTCAGTGAACCGCAATAATTCTGCCCCGTTTCAGGAAACCGTATCGATTTTGTGCGTCGATTCGATCGCCTGGAATAATTTTAAGTACAAGTGTGCCTTGCGTCTGTTGAAAGTTTTGTTTCAACTATGATAAATCTTCGAGCTCAAATATATTCGTATTTACTTCCCCAGTATTTCTATTATTCTTTAAGTTGTTCCAAAAATTGTACATGTTACAATTGTTTCTTCAGGATCACAGTGCTATAAGGTTCTAATAATTGGGAAGATTATTAAATTAAATTTTATTTTGCTAATAGTGCAAGGTTGTACTTCATGACATTGAACGTATAATACATGAACAGGAAACATAATGAAATTATAGCATGTACCTTTCTCTAACAATAAGACAGATCTTAAAATCGTGACAATATCTCCAAAACAACATATCCGGTACGTAAATTTGTGGTGCCGCTGGATATGTTCGAGGACCGCTGTACTAAGGGGACGCGCCAATTTCAGTGACAACACCGCGGTTTTAATCATGCCGCCTTCGTCCAGAATAATACATAACGCTGAAATATGGCGGCCATTGTGACGAGAAGGGAATCATAACATGAAATTAATTTCGGTGAACACCTGTAAGACGTAATTTGATTTACACGGGTTGACAGGGGATTCGGGTAATCCCATTAAATGGGACAAAGGGTGCTGGGGCAAAGACGACATACAGATTTCGTGAGGTCCTGGGTTGTTCGGAGCAGGTGCCGAAAGCTCTTGGAATGCTTTTGAATTCCGATTATGTTTTCGAAAGGAGAAACGTTGCTGTCGGCTGTATTTTTACCCAAACTTTATACGAACGTGCTTCAAATGTCATGTCATTAGAAAAATACAATATGTGTTTGTATACATAATTTATTATATATAGTTGTTACTCTGTGTTGTTTAATTCGAAATCCATATTTAGTAACGGCGCGATACCAGAGGTCCTCAATAAGTTTTAACAATTATTATTGCAGATTCAACTGTTTTATTAACTGAAAATGTTTATATACCAATAAATGCCCTCCAGATATATGAACACCCTGTATATCAATATTTTGTGTATAATGAAACAAAAGAAACTCATTACGTTCGAACAGTTAGTCCAAAAAGAGAAAACGAAAACAACCTACAATAGTTACGTAAAAGTGTGCTAATTTAATAAGATCATACATTATTCAACTCTTTGTTGTTGACGACGCGCCTTGGGCTGTTATTAAAAATAGCGACTTAGATAGATTGGACAAGACTTTTAACACTTTTTATATTGTTCTTATGGTTTAGCACTCAATTCGATGTACTTGGCACGTTTTTGAAATCAATGTCGGTACTTATACATATTTCTAATATGTAATTCGTATTCATATCGAATTCAAGCGTACCAAGCCCATAGCATTACGTAAGATTGTTATAAAACGCATACTGATATTTATGACACGTCGACTTACGTAAGTGCTACCTGACTAAATTTAGGCTCCAAGCATGTTTAATGGAATCAGAAGTGTTGTGTACCTTTTTTTTTAAGTAAGTTAGTAGTATTGAAACAAAACAGACTTTTCCAACAACGTAGAAAGTTTGGAATCACTTATCAACGTCTATTTCGTATTCAGGCTATTATTCTAATAGGGACGACCTTAGGGATTTCGTCGAAGTTCCCCGAGGGCTCTTAGCGCTGAAATTAGTTTAGCGCCCTTCTCCGTTGGATTTGTTTAATTCGTCCTTCTTTTACACCCTTTTAGAGGGAATTAATTCGGATGAGAATCCTTTTTCCTTTTAGTTTTTTCTTACTCCAATTCCTCTAGAAAGTTAATAGCCATCGGGCCGGATAGAAAGCTTTCGAATTAGAAATGGTGGAAACAAAAATTTTGAGTGCAAAGGATTCGATACGAATTTCCCCTGATTAGGATTGAGCTTATTATGAGGTCATTTTGTGTTACTATTTTATGACATTGTTTAAGGGAAACTGACAACAAGGAATAGTCTACTCTAGATTGTACTTTATTCGCATTTCAATCGTAAAATATTGTTGACAAAGGATTTGTTACGCTGAATGCTTTTTTGCAAAATAAATTCATCTGTTGTGCAACCGAATTCCTCCAAAGATCAGGCCAAATATTGAGATAAAAGCTTTCTGAAGCACCGAAAATAAATGGGATCAAAAGCATATTTAATTAGTAATACAATTCCCCAGAAAAGCCCATACGGACGAGTGCTTTGATGCTAAAGCTTTTGATGTCTCGATTTGAGTGCTGGGAATGAAATATTAAAATTAGCATTGGGAAATGGTCAAAGTCTAAAAGAATTACAACAGCCTGTATCTGATTAAAATACAAGCTCACTCACAGAACAACGAACATTACTCATTGAACCAGAATTGTAAATGATAATTAAACGAAAAGGAAAACTAATGGGAATTTAAAAAAATCTGTTGATGTTTCATTCCACTAAAAGCTGTTACAAACATCAAAAGAAGGCAACAGATCTTATATCCCGCAAAATCTGATCCCAGAAAACGTTACTCTCACCTGGCCAACATTCGCATTCCGAGTTTTCAAATCAGAACAACGCTTTGATATTGTTCCGGCGAGCGGCGGAACGGAGGGCGATATTGAATTCGAATTTATCATTCAAAATGGATTTTCGAGGGTTGGCAGATAGCGTCGCCCCGACTCTATCTCTGCGGAAGGCCGTGGGTGGTTGGGGCGCCCATATTTCAAGTAGGCGCCGATAGAATCTGACTGAAATGAATGGTATTGACGACCGACTAAAATTCTTTAAGGTTCCCATTCATCCCATCGGCGGCAAAGTCGGAAACTCACACTTTCACTTTAATATGAAATAGGTGAATATTTGGAGGGTAGATTACATATGTTTAGGCTTACAAGGAGGTCTACTACAGTACCTTGGGGAACTCCCATGGAGCATTGGAATTGTTTATGTACGAAAGAAGTTTTAAACCCTTTCCTTTCTCTGACCGAAATGCAGCCGACTTTGAGTTATCAGATGTCATTTTCCGCTTACAAAGGTGGTGCACAATTTCTTAAGTCCTGAGCTCGCATTCTCATAATTCAACGTCCGTCTAGTTTCACAAATAAGCCCCAGAGGCGTGATGCTTAAAAGGCATATTAATTAGTTTAGTCTCCGAGCAGCTAAACCAACTATTTTAACGTAGTTTGTTAATTGCGTTGCACCTCGCTTCTAAGGATGATAAATTTTAAATCAGGCCATAGCAGTTGTACCCGTAGTCCCTTAATTGAGACGAATAAGTTTCTGTTTCGAGAAACAATGAGGGGGTATAAGATTTTAGTTCATACACCGACTCCTCTATATCGGATCTCTATATAGTCCGTAAATCTTTCCCAACCATCGTACGGCAATCGGTCAATTTCTTTTGACTTCGGCAGGGGCTACGCAAGGCATATAAATGCCCAAGATAATCGACTCCCGACTCCCCTGAATGAAAAACCCATACATCATTCCTGCCCTTTGCCCTTCGGAGTCCGTGGCAACCTTTGCCTCGATCAATGCTCAAATGGTCCCAACGCATTAGTCTCCTTCGAAACAAAAAATAAATTGTGTAGATTATTTGCCGAGAGAATTTATCGGGCTCCTTTGTGGAAACGTTATTCGGGTTTTTTCGGGGGGGTTAATTGCTAATTCCAACATCGCATGTCGGTGATGTTACCACTTTCAACGGCATGCCATTTGGTTATTGTTAATCTAAATCGAGTACGGAATGAGTCCACTTAAGGGATGAGGATTGGTAAGTAGGTTGGTGACTGCCAAAACGCGTATTTGAGATTAAGTGAAGAACCTTTGGTCTTTTCCTTTCTCTGCTACTTCCTCCCATCTTTCTCTCTCTGTTTTCTCTTTCTCCTTCCACCTGTTCACAAAAATAAGAGGACATATTGAATATCTCAACTTTGGAAAGACAGTAAACGTATATTTTCAATATCTCAAACTCAATATTTAGAATACACATTCATTCGTTCCCACTAAAGAGCAAACGGTATTTCACAGACTATCGTTTCAGTGTTAAGTACCAAAACGCTTCATCAGTTTCCCTGTCGCCCATTCGAGGTGATTTTTCATCTAGCTTGATTTATACACAGGCCATTTAATAGCATTATCGGGAAAGCGGAAACTTTTTCTGAACGACTTGAGTCGCATAATAACCTACGTCGATGACTTCCAGCCCCCAGGAACTTCAGAGTGGCGCAAATGCGATCCCCAAAGCCAAATGGACCGCGAAAAAACATTGGGTGGATCGATGAAGCGCCCTTGTACCGTTAATGAGAAAAGTTGGGTGTATAGAGTTAGTTATAGATATATGGGAAGATAAAATATGATTTAAATTCAGCTGTATCGAAACGATGCCTTCTGGAAACGTCAATATGTATTGACGTTTCATTCTCAACTTCTATATCGCGGATATTAAAAAGAAATAATGGCAAAAGTCAGAATTGTATGTTATTATCGTATTCAACAACTAGGTAGAACGCGTCCATATGTTCTAAATTCCAGTAACGAATAAAACGCAATCCAATTGCCGGTTGTACCTACTGCTGTGACGTCACGTTGTAACAGTGAGGCATTGTTCCGTTGTTGTACGTTGTCGGTGGTGTGATTTTAATACAACACAATATCACAAGGGATACGCTAACCCATCGATTTGCTTAATGCTACCATTTGTTTGCGGTCGCTTTTTTCCTTAAACGTATTACACTGTCGATCATCAAAATTGGTTTTCTGTAAAACCCTGTTTACGGTATTAAAGCGTGCATTATTTATAGACTTTTCGCTGTATTCTGACGCAGCGAAAGCCTTGAGAACCGCAACACCCGTCATAGGAAACTCAATTCTTGTGTGAAACTGTATGGGGGACCATGTGACAGGAAAATTTGTAAAGTTAGTAGAAAATTCTTCAAAAACATTTCTTATAAATAAATAGTTGTGTTAAAATTAGTTTTTTTAACTGCACTTTAATCGACCTACATTGTCCGAAGTTATAATGGAAAATAATTTAGTGACGAGGTCACACTAGCTTGTCCAGCGGCGGGGTATGAATATTACTAAAAAAAGGTTAAAAAATTATTTTTCCTCACTGAATTTGTTTCTGAAGGTCAAAGGTAGCATCCGTGTAAATATGACCCCCATGGAAGTCGAACAACATATCGTCTTCTCTGTTTCAAAACTTTATTTTTCCCAAAGATTGGATTTACTGCAGGGAAATAAATTTCCAGCTTTTAATATCCATGTAGCGTCAAAAATTCACCTCTCGCCATTTGTTTTACGTTGGAGTGTAGGATTGGAGTTGAGAGAGTGAGACTGGAGAACGCAGTGAAGCAAAGATGAGAGATTCTAAAAATATGGCTGTAATTTGGACCGATCTAGCTAGCAATTTGTTCTGCGAGGGAAACTAATTAAATCAATTAGACCGTTATTGATGACAACAGATTGCTGTGCTCCGAGAAAAAAGGGATAACATTTGTAATTCTGGTTATCACCCCGTTTTGTCGAACGCTTTCTGTTTTAAATCGTGATGTTTTCGATAAAACTAAGAATAATGTAGATGACAGCGCACAACCCTTATGCAATTAATAATTAAAAAAAAATTGAAATCAATTATTTTACACAGAAAACGTATCCGGACACATTTATATTCTAAAAAAATATATTTTAGGGGACAAACGGAAGCCTAAAAATCAATATTATTCTTCCTGTAAGCATAATCCGGGACCCTTCAATTAATTTAAAATTATTTAACAGGGGCGGGTAATTACGGCAAACCTTCGACTCTTAAGGCATTTTGAAATGGAGATAACTTTGAAGGAACCTCCAGTCTCTTTAGACTTTATACGCTTTGATGTGACTGGAGAGAATTTTGCTTTCGATGAATTTTCTCGAGATGGTAAATAGATTTGAAGATCCAAGGGGCCCTTTGTCCCGAAGTTAAACGCTGATATAATAAAAATAAACATCTGCTGTAATTGCTTTCATCATCGTTATTCAAAGAAATATCTTGTATTTTTGTTGTTTAAAGTCACTCTTGGCAAGGACCCAATTTTTTTTAGAAAAAAGTTGAATTTGTTTCAATTAGTTTATAATAAAATAAAAATACATGAGCTAAAACTAGAATATGTTTTTTAACATGATTTTTTTTGTTTGCTCTGATTCATTTCGAACAAAACATTTTCTATTTACTGACATAGAAATTATTGGATTAAATATAGCTTTTAAATGATGAGCTATCTATTATTTGATGAGCCGAGCAAAAAAGAACAATTAACATTAATAATCTCATTTATATGCCTAATTATTGGAACGTGATACCATATTTAATCCAGTGCAGAACAGGATGTGAATGATTGACGCTATGTTCTGTTTTTCTAAGAATTAAGAACTGAGATTTTTAAAATTCACATGGGAGAAATATACACGTCAAAATTCCCGTCATTATTCTGACTGTTCGAAAGCCACATCCTAAATTTCCCGACACTTGGAATGTCTCAGAAGCACCACCATTCTTTCTGTTTACGTTGGATTGACGTGTGTATTCTACTCGAGTAAATGGAGAATTCACAACAAAGCCAATAATCAATTGCATTATTAAAACGGGACTTCTACACGAAGGTTCTGCGACCATCCATCATCCCGAGGACAATGACCACTTTTGAATATGATTAATGTTGAGGGGGTCGATGTTGTCGAGTAGGGTTTGTAATTTTTTTTACGTCAATGTTTACTTGAGAGGAGGGCGGAAAACGTGAAAATAAAACCATAGGGCGTTTATGAAATCTGACATGAATTCGAAAGGTTGGTGAAAAAATAAATAAAAGCTAAATCTAGTTGGTTTGTTTTTAGAAACGTTTCAGAACTATCACGAACAGTTGTGGGAAAGACCTGTCGATAAAATTTTCGATTCGAAAGGTTAGAGAAAAAATTCACTAACTTGATTCTAGTTGGTGATTAAAAGCGTTTCGGAACTACCACGACAAAGCGTGGGAAAGACCTATCGGTATATAAAGACGAGAATCTAACCCTAACCCATCGATTTGTTCCTAATCTGTTTTAATTCTAGCAGTATTTTATCGGTCTCCGCAAAATCCACACGGCTTTGCTCGGGTCTGTGTAATTACCAACAGAAATTGCATTTTCGTGGTCGATAATGTCTTGAATAAGGTTTAGTATGTGCTTTACAGTATTGATCAGTAAATACGTGGATGAAATAAGGTCGAGGCAATTTTCCAACGGTTCTATAATCACAGCTTGCTTTCCTTACAGGCTTTTTCGTGTAAGATATATATGTTACAGTTACCTTGTTATTTTGCATCTTTCTATACTGTATTCAGTCTAAATAATTTATTCAATGTATCCAAAATTTAAAAAAATACGCTTCCAACAGGTAACGCCCTATAACAGGACATGTTAAGCCTGTTATAGAAATGTAACAAAAAAAAAAAAAGAATGAAATATAAAAGAGAGAAAGAAGAAATATATACAAACTTACAAATAACACAAATGTGAAGAATAAAACAAAAAGTTGACAAAAAATATGAAACATACATTGCTTCTAGCTGAGAGCCGTGGTGTTTTGAATGTTAAATTTCAGTCGTTTGCTAGACGTTGTTCATAGCGGCCGGTGAATACTTAAAATAAAGCGGTATATTTACAATTTCTTTACTTTATCCCCTCGTAGAGCGCTACAAAGTACATTTAGTATGAAGGGGATGTAAGAGAAAAATATAAGAGAATATAAGACATATTTCATTAGATAATTTCCCTGACATCCCCGCGAAAGCGTTAAGATATCCAGGTAACGCCAACGCTAGGAAACTCTTTCTCTTCTCCGATTTATGAGCCTTGTCACTTTAAAAGGCCTTTATGGAAAGCTATTTACAAAAAAAAACGCTGCTCGAATTTCGCGAAACCGCCCATCTGCGACAGAAAGCGTAGGGCCATTAGGGGGGAGGTCTGAATGAACTTTAACCTAAATAATGGGGTGTCTTCAGATAAACCAATACGCCCCCGGGTAAAAAAGCGGAGGAGGGGGAGTGTGTCGTGAAAAAAAAATGGCGAAAATCTATTTTCTTCGACTTTTTTCGTGGATTCCTCTCTGCAGCGCCATTTTTGTACATCCGGGAAACAAAAGACGGTGTGTGGAGTCATGGATAGCGTGATTCTATTCTTGAAAAATGCCCCTATATCGTGAAATCTAGAATTGGTCCAACTAATAAGTTTCATAATAAACATGTAAAAATATACATCAAAAATGTAATTATTTCTTTATCTGAATTTTAATTATTTTGCTGAAAAATAATTTGTAAATTTCGTTTAAGTAATGCGAGATTATTTACAAAGCGATCTTTAAATATCCTATTACGTTTTCTGTGTTTACCGTTTTTTTTCCTTTAAATTACAAACGAAGTTGATGAGAAACGAGATTTTTTTACAGTCAACTAATTAAAAGTGATATCGTGTATTTCATGTTTAAAGAATTTTCTTTTTATTCTCTAAAGATCATTTAAGATATTTTAAGCCCCTTTTATATAAAAAATGTTGAATTTTAGTAATTCGAGATTCGTTCGAGCATATTAAACATTTTTTACCACTGTTTCCAACATGAATCAAACATGTATTAGTTAAGTCGCTTATGAAAAATGAACTGAGCATGTAAATAGCGATTTTCTGTTGCAGCAAGACTGTCCCAATGGCCGATTGACACCCGCCAAATTCGTAGACATGTACAAGATGTTCTTCCCATCAGGTAACGCAGAGGAATTCTGCGATCACGTTTTCAGAACCTTCGACATGGACAAAAACGGGTATATCGACTTCAAGGTAAGAAACGAACTTAACATTTTCGATTTAGCAATTGCTTTAATTCCTTCAAAATCATGGCAAACTATTAAACACCGTATATTTCACATCCATCATCGGTTTTATTAAGTGGAGAGACTGCAATAGACCTTTGGGGCTTAACAAGCAATCTGTTCGGCGTAATAAAGTCTTCGCCACGCCACCAAAGTTACTTCCGATATCCCAATAAGTTCGGGGAAGACATCCTGCGGGAAATCCCGCAGTTCCGCACTCCGTCGATCAATTTGTTCGAGGCGTACTTGATTATGTTCCTATTAACTGTGCTAATACTCCCGAGGCACAATCCGGAAATTGTTTTAGAAACCCCCTTTCTTTTTTGTTGCCAGGCCGATTTTTCATTTAATGAACAAGAACAGAGAAAGATATTCATTCGCGAGAATCAATGCAAAACCACCAGATTTTGTTGTTGTGGTGTTCATTGTAGAATTTCATTAATGTGCTATAAAATGCAGCAATCAAAAATCGTTTCATCTCTCGATCGGCGCAGTTTGCAGCGACAGCGACAATATGTTTTTTATGTGTTTCCCAGTGGCCAGTAAATTACAAAGAGACGTTAAACTTGTCAAAGTTGGGTGTTTTAACATGTCACTAACCAATTTGTGCAATGTACGCGACATGACATTGATATTGTGTTACCAAACAACTTTCGTGCTTTGCAATTTAAATTAAATATTTCCCATTTTAAAACAATGTCTGGCTCATTGCACTTCTCAAAGCAAAGGACGTAATTTCGGTGAAAGCATTCACTTTTTAGCTACATAGAATCTTTGGTTCTTAAAAACGTATTGTCTTAAAGTAAGGACTTGCTTCTTTTCGGCATATTTTAACTCTGCTACATAATACAGCAATCCCCTAAAAAATCCAAACATCGTTAATGGGAACTATGCTAATTTTTATTTGCTGAATGAAAAGAATTCATTGTGCGTCCACAGGCTACTAAAGTGAAGATCTTTCGTTCGTTCCATTCGAAACGCGGACTAAAAAGTTCTATTGAAAAAATTCCTAATAGTACAGTCATTGAAGCTTTTCATCTCCGAATTCTTTGAAACTGAACCGACCGACTTGAAATTTGGCAGATGGATTTGGATTGGTTAGAGAAAAGGTCAATGAACATTAGTGACATAGGGGCGATTGACGCTTCCACCCTGTTGGACACCCTCCTCCATACTATAGCTTCAAAATTAACCGAGTTATTGTAAAAAAATTTTTTCGGAGCAAAATAGGCTTTCTTAATTTTGGAGCAAAATGTTAGAATTCAAGTACGCGTCAGCGTGTATAAAAGTTGATACAGGTAGATGTCTGTGTACATCACACATATATATGTACATACATACACACACATTCCATCTGATTGGGGATGGGTTAAAATTCAAAATTATTTACACCCTATAAAAACTTTGGACTCATCTGCACCACAAGAACTACTGAAAATGATCTTTTGCAACTGCAAAAAAGGGTGTGACTTGTGGTTGCCGAAGAGTTGGTTTGTTCTGCAGTTCAACTTGTGGAACATGCTGTGGAGATAACTGCCAGATTTGTCCACCAATTGAAGAAGAAGAAAAGCTTTTAGACAGTAATTCTAATGATTGTAAACTTTAGTGAATTATTATATTATTGAAACATTTTTATATTTAAATTGAAATATTATACAAATAAAATAAGTAAAAAAAATTAGTGTGATTATTTATATGCAGCTTAGCACTTTTTTTATGATTGATTATATTTAAAAATCGATTATAATATAAATATTCAATTTTTTATGATCGATTATATTTAAAAATCGATTATAATAAAAATATTTTACATTAATATTGGTAAAAGAGTAGTTTATACCCTAGTTGAAAATGGCAAAAGTAAAATATTCTTTCATAAACAATATAAGGGAATTTTTATTTTAAATTATTGCACAATTATGGCATTCCAAGATTTAAAACGTAATTTTTTATCATTTTTTTTAGCACAGGGGTGATTTATAAGGGTTGAAAAGTGTTATGAGATACAAAATCTTTCATAAGCAATGAGGGAATTTTTATTTTAAATAATTGCACCGTTAAAGCATTCCAAGCTTTTAAAAAGTAATTTTATATCATTTTTGTCAATACAGGGGTGGTTTTTAGGGGTTGAAAGGGAAAAATTCTTTTATTAGCTATAAGGTAACTATTATTTTAAATAATTGCACGATTTAATCATTCCAAATCTTTAAAAAGTAATTTTTTATCGTTATTTTTTGCATAGGGTTAGTTTTTAAGGGTTAAATAAAGGTTCGAAAAGATCAAATATATCATAGAACATGAAACATTATTTAATCTTTGTGCTTGAACAAGATTTTTATCAATAAAATGCTTAAAACTAAATTATTTCAATTTTTTCCACTTAGGGGCAGTTTTTACCCCTAAAAAAACAAAAAGCGCCAATCGGACTTATGTCATTTTTGAACTTGAGCCTAAGATGAGCCTTATTCTAAATTTTCATGCAAATCCATGCAGTTTCAGAGAATTCGGAGGTTACAGCTGATTTTCAGCTTCAATGACTGTACTATAAAAAATTTTTCGTTTGAACCGTTGAGTATTTACATCAATAAAAGTAAATATGTCGCTCGTCCTACCCCGCGTAACTTGCTTTGCCATAAAGAGGGTCTTAACAAAGGTGAGGTTTAGAGGGCCCTTGAGCTTAGCTCCAAAGAAGCCGCATGTTCGACCTACAAAAACGCAGGGTGGGTTTTACTCTGGTTTACGTTTGTTAAGTTTAAAAAACTACACTGTGCCGTATCTACCAACTGAAATATTACTGTTAAATGCACAATTGTTTGGAAGGTGTGCAAACGCGATTTTAATTTCCGTAAAAATTATACTTAAACCTACTGGTCTGTGAAATAAAAATGACGAACAAGGACATTCATTTGTACTAATTCAAATAAGATTAGAAATGTTTGTTTTCTTAAAAAACTAGGAAACAGCATCTGCGGATCCCGCACTGGAATACCGTAAAAGTATGTCACTGTGCCGTCCAATAATGTGCGGTCGGGGTATTCCGAGTGCGCCATCCTAATCGCTTGTCGCTCTGGTAGCCCCAAGGCAAGGCGTCCTCTCCTAAATTATTAAGCGCCCGTTTGCGTTGCAGGAGTTCCTCTTGGCGATCGATGTGACGTCGAGCGGCACTCCCGAGGAGAAGCTCAAGTGGGCCTTCCGCATGTACGACGTCGACGGCAACGGTGTCATAGACATTCAGGAGATGACGAAGATCGTACAGGTAAGCTACAACACCCTACATAAATAGGTCTGCAGTATCCTGAGCTGTCATTTACGCATGTGCAGACGATTTAGAACCACATACATATTATAATAATATTTGTTTTTTACTCTACTGTGAAGGAATTAAACTAATTCAAAGAAATGTATTGTATTTAGATCCAGTCCAGTGTCTGTCCGTATATCTTAGCTAGTGCGAGCGTCGGAAAACGTTCGGGGAAAATTGAAATATACGGTTCCAAACGTAGTGGGAAAATTATTTGTCCCGGGGCATATGACACTTTGAATACCAAGGAAATGAATCTAAAATATAACGCGTAACATCGAAATTGTATTTCCATTCGCCTGAGAATAGAAAGAAAATCCGCAGGCGATAAATAACACTTTCTGTAGGATTTTAGGAATATAACGTGAATGATCTCCATTCAACATTTGTAGTACTGGTATCGAAAGCAGATATTTTCAACGTAGTTCTGTATTATCCTGTTCTAAGAAAGTGTTCATATTTTGAGAGTTTTGGTATAATTTAATGTAAATAACACTCCTGCATTTGAGACAAATGTGTAAGTGGATTGAAAAGTTAGTTGGGGAATGGCTTACCCGGTGCTAGCGAGGTTGTAGTTCCATATTACAAGACCAGGGGCGCAGTTACTTGGTAATTGCTTTTACGTGCCCCTTAAACTTTTTAATGTTATCCATATTTCTTCCTTAACGAGACAAATTAGTGTCTGGATCAAGTAACGAAGACGAACGTTAACTTTGCATAATGCCGACACGTTATGTTTTGTAATCGTTTTATTGGTCGTTAGTTATTGCTCTTATTGCTTTATTAGATTGTATTTTAATGAGATAGCTTCGAGGTAAAAAATTCGAAATACTTAAAAACTCCTTAAAATTGTTCAAAAAAAAATCCCCAATTACAAATATGTACATAGAAAGTACAGATAATTACCTACAAAATGAAAAAAAAATCGCCTTAATACGATGAAAATTGACGGAGCTATGCGCATTACAAAAATGGCGAAATTTCGGTGTAAAATTTGTGTGCAATAATTTTGTTGTCAAGTGTACTTGTACAAAATATTTCGAAAAACATACTCCAGAAGTACGAAAGGGTTTAAAATACTTACATCGAAAATTTCGGACCTCAAAAACCACAAAATACTTGAAATTCCCTAAAAACTTAAGTATTTAGAGGTTTTGGCAATATTTCAAGGTATTATCCGTACTTTTCTCCTTTCGTTGTCTTTGGAACTGTTAGTAAAGATCTACCGAATAAATGACTTCCAAAACGAATTTCAGTAACATTCGGTAATCAAAAAAATAAATATCCTACGATATTTGTTGACATAGAATTTCAAGAAGACCCCTGCATCACTTTTTTGGAATTAACCGCATTCGACACCCGAGGTAGAAAGACATTGGCAGCTTACAGCGCATACTGTGTGCAGATACGAAGGCCTGTTTCTTCGGGTCTTTTCTTGCACTTCTGTCTCGACAAGTATTGTACGGACTGCATTTTATTATCACACAGCACTTTTCATAGAGTCTCATTTATAGAACGACTTTGTACCAAGAGAAAACCTTACTGGGTACCCTGCGCCTGCTATTGACACGAGTTCCTGTATCGTATGTTCTGTATCGTATATTAATTCTTGTTCCGCAGGCCATCTACGACATGTTGGGCGCCTGCTCGTCCAACCGGCCAGCCGACTCGGCCGAGGAGCGGGCCAAGAACATCTTCGCCAAGATGGACGAGAACAACGACGGCCAGCTCACCCAGGAGGAGTTCCTCAAGGGCTGCCTGCAGGACGAGGAGCTGTCGAAGATGCTCGCGCCCTAATCCGCGTAAGCGCCGGCAAAACCCACCCAGACGGGGTTCGCACTTTCAGAGACTTATTTTGGACGCGACATGCGGTACATCAGCCCACCCACAGTACCCACCACGCACATCCGGTTTTGTAGTCGAGGAACCGAACAAAAGAACATCGACGGGATAGGTCTTAGCGGTTAACTTTCGTTGCTGCGTTTCGTTCTGTCTCTCTCTCTCTTTCAGCTTTTCACCGCGCGTCTCAGCTTTCGGGTGTACTTTTCATACGGATTCAAGGGAGGCTTGCCCACCACCCCCCTCACCAGTTTTCTCTTAACGTCTCGCGCGGAGTAAACACCACTAAATATTAAATAAGTACCTTAAATCAAGAAACAAACAATAAAATGATGAATCATAAAAAAGTAAATGTGATAAACACGTCATTAAAATGTTGTAGCGGTAAAAGAAGAACACAGTCCTAGCATAGAGTCCAATACTGCACAAAATAATTTAAGATAGATAAGAGTACAGGTTTTATATATATTTTGTGATAGATGATCGTTTCGCGTTGCAAAAGGCACAATTATATTTTTATTATTAAGTTTCTAAACGCTGATCTCCTAGAAAGTAACAATTTTCGTTTTAACGCATACTTATAACATCCACTGTTGTATTTTACCGTACGGTTACTTGTGTACATGTACTTGTTCGCCATATTAATCCTAGCAACTTAAAACACTAACACGTTAACACAACCCCGCACAATGCGCGCTACAAAATAGTCGTACGCCGCATCTTCTTCCACATAATCTTTGAATTTCGGACTAGATTTTACATCCACACTAATTTTGTCGTCTAAATGGCTATATTGATGTATACGTGACTGAATGAACTCACTAAACCATGTTTCTGTGGATGTGCATCATTTAAATATAAATAAAACTCATATTTGCCGGCGACAACGCGTTTCCTACAAGAAGGTTCTGCCAAGAACGAACGGACCACTTGAAATTTCGGACCCAAAAAAATAATACAATTGTTCCTATGGCCTATCGTCCTTTGTTACAAGGCATCAAAGAATTTTCGAAAACGTCGTTTTGGCAGCCTTCTCGTTGAGGCGTGGGGTCGCTGTGCCGTAAAAACCTCCTTAAACAATCAAATCTAAATAAGAGACCAAAAGCTAAACACGGAAAAGTCAATTAACGCAATACTGAGTGTGATCCCTTCTGATATCTCATAGCCTTAGGAGAAGCGCGTCTAGTACACCCCTTAATCCGTTGCAAGACTATACGCTGGCGGGGAAGTTGCATTTAATTGGAGCCGTCATACCTCGGCGCCGACTTTAAGCGGTATCCATATACGTGGGCTCCGGCTATAAGCATTTCGGGAAAAAAACTAGCTTAACTCTCTTGCTCATACCTGAAGCATTTCTAGATATACAAAGTAAGTTATAGAGGAGTAAACTTAGGGCTTGGTAGACGACCACGTCGTCGGGGTGCGACAAACTAGGTGTTGTTAAAAATATTTGGATGTACTCTACATTTTAAGCATATCATATACATGTAACCTGTCCCTTTAGGTCACCTTGCCGAATTCTAGCGTCTGACAATTCTTCGAAGTTCGCCCGCCCTCGATCAATGTCCCTCGACATTTTTGGCACATATCGGATGAGGGCTTTGGCACTGTTCGGGGTTCCTGGGTCTTTCAAATCTTCGGTTGGGCCGTGCTTGGAAGCCTTGAACGTCGGTTTCGCGAGTTTTCTTCCAATATTTTATATTACAGTACTTATTGAAAAAGCTGCCTAAATTTGACAACCTTTGTTCCAAAACTTAAATAATTTGGAGCTTGGGAAGGGAACAGTCTATTGATACTATTTTAGAGGTCTTCGGCAAAAATGAAGTATTACCAGAAATTGGTAAACATTTATTTACTGCGAAAAGTGTATACTTCGCAATACGGGTCAATTTATAAATTGACCTCGAAGCTCAAAGCTGTATGGAAATACAAGTAATAGGATATCGATGTTCCAGTATCACTTACAATGTTTATATTAAGCGTTTAAGCATGTTTGACATTGTAGTTCAAGTTCAGAGCAAGGAATAACGCTGGCAGTATCAACAACACGTCACTCTGGTGTTAGGTAATAAACAAGACACGATAACTAACAATAATTTTATAACCAACTGACAACTGATGACAATTTAACACCTCAACTGCTGCCGAACGACAATTCGCGAAGAGAACGCAATTCGGGAAACGGTAAAAACAACAGAAAATTATTGACATTGTTGCCAGACCTCTAGTTCAAGCCCAAGGATCTGACAACATTGTCATTCATTTTCTCTTATGAGTTCACAATTAAAAACATATTCTTGCATAAAGTAAAGTGACGTTTGGAAAAGTACATGGTTAAATTTTGATCTTGAACTTCGTAAAGTCGCATATAAATTGTTTTTTTCTTGCAATGTTGCATAGAACTTTATTTATTTTGGTCTTTATTGGAAGTATTAGACGTACAACCCTTATACTGATGACGTTGCGTATACAAATAAATGGCGATGTAAAATCAAGGTCAGACTGCATCAAACGAGATCACCCACGTTTTAAAAAGAGTATTGCAATGCTATTAATTCCTCCTTCATGGCGTGGCATTAACTAACCGATGTAGTTGATATGTCGTCGCCGGGAAGAGGAATAGCGGACCCAAACACCACCGACGCTATCTCATCTTCGAATTTCTTCGCTACAATTGCCTTTCCAAGCGGAAATCGATACCAGAAGCAAGTGCAGGCGTTACAGAAAACTGTTTACATGCAAATGCGATCGCGTTCTACACGTAAACCGCCGTAGTGAATCGATGTTCACGGCTTCCACGCAGGAACACCCTCTCGTACTCTATACACACCATTCCCAGTATTCTTTTGGACCCCACTGTAACGCGCCGTCCGGTGGTCCTGTGCCGCGAGCCGTCTTGACGGGATTTTTCGCGTTTCCCTTTTGCGTCCCCCTTCGCCGGGACGGGAAAAGCGTCGTTTGTGTTTTTCGACGGGCGCGCCGGCCACATCAGGATGGCGGGTAAGTCAACCGGAATGTCTGTTGGTTTTTGCGGCCGGAGAAAACAAAGGGCAGAGGTCAGCCGTGGGCTTTTACGAGGGGCCGTTCTGATTGATGTCGCGCCAGTAAAAACTGCCTGCGGAACATCTGCCAAGAAGTGTACGTCTCGCTCGTTATTGGCTTCCGCGGAAGGTCGATGGTTTTTCGACCAACGGGGGCTCGATTTTGAAAGACACTTGAAATTACGTTATTTTTTCTTTCAAGGGCAGGGATACGTATTTCCGACCACTTCTGATTACAGTTATGTGGCTAAGCAGCTCTCCTTGTTCTGGGGACATGGTAGTTGCCAATGTAACAACCTTTGAGTGTTCAGAAGTTGAGTATGGTTCCAAATTTGCAACCACTTTCAAGTAATTTTTATAGTTTTCTAACGTTATGCAGATCTTTAAAGTCTTGGAACTCATAAGTAACGTCAATAATTATCAACGATGTTAGCGCTACTTATAGAACTACAACTACAAAGTACATTTCCACACTGGAACGTGGTCTTACGGAATCGTCGTCAGAACGTAAAAATTATTTTAGTTATTGGTCTATAACGATCTACGTCCCAACAACTGATCTTATAGTTTTTGGTAGAAGCTACTGCTGGTAGAGTCATTAAAAAATTTGACATATCAAGATCGGTAATCACAGTTACTGATTACTGTAGTCCTTATACAAAAAACACGTTCGTTTTCCGCAATTCGCAAGAACTTGTAATCAGAAAAAAATATCGGCACGTTTCATGTTGGTTATTTTTAACACAGCAAGTCCAAAACACGACATATCGCATGCGGGACCATTCCTAATGGACTTACCGTTTCGTTCTACTAGAAATAACATTTAAACAACACTTTTATAACCCCCTTATATAACCGCTAATCGCAAATGTCGCGGCTGACCCAGAAACTTGTTCTCAATCCGGCCAAAAACCGACGGCGCAACCTGGCTAGTCAGCCTACTCCGTTTCTTTCGTACGTTTTTGACACTGAAGCGTCACATAAAGAGAAATTGGTAACAGAGATGTGATACATCGTTCACCTTTTATAGTGGGAGATGTTTGGATCGATTATGTCTATTCATATTTTTCTACTTGCACATATTGTATAATATATTATTATGCTACTTCTAGATGTTCGTTAAAAATAAGCATTTGGATTTTGTGACGGGCGCGGGACCGTCGCTTCGCCCTGTACACCAGGAGGAGTCCCGCGACCGGAAGTGTGAGGGACCATCCATGGTTCTTGCTAAGTGTTTTAGATCTTAGGTTCCTGCGATATTTGTACAAGTAGACGCTTGCGGCGAGTAACGTTACATTTATTAAATGCGTAAGCGTAAGCGGCCCGAGAATGGATCCCTGAGGCATGGCGTCGGTTATCTTTGAGACAAAAGATTGTCAAGTGATGTAATGGTACTTTGGCAAGCGTTTATTTTTTAGCGTGTAGTCTCGTCTATTATTTTGTACTCAGTTAAGTTTTTGTATATTTTTATATTTAGTGGTAATCTATGAGAACTGTCCGAAGACCTTGGATGGTTCGCCTCGCGATGGTGTAGTAATATTGAGGCCAGAGGCATTTTCTTAGGAATAAATTATATAATTAACACATATTGATGGCAGATAATCTTTGGATTTTTATCACTTAATATTATGACAATTAAATGATATACATATTTGGACAAATTGGTGGTTTTTCTTGCGTGCGTGGCAGCAAGTGTGAATGGTTTTGAATTTCACGAAACATGTACACCAACAACAAAAACCCAATTCGTTTTTTGAATCATTTAAAAATATAATTTTCAGTATACGTAAGTCATTCCTGGGCGCACGTACGGCCTACTGAATAATAATATACCGCCCCCTCTCCCGCACAAGTCTCCGACTTGCGA
The DNA here is from genome assembly GCF_000390285.2 of Anoplophora glabripennis. Lineage (NCBI taxonomy): Eukaryota > Metazoa > Arthropoda > Insecta > Coleoptera > Cerambycidae > Anoplophora > Anoplophora glabripennis. The sequence continues at coordinate 577,314 of NW_019416370.1, read as the reverse complement.
TGAAGGTGAGGGGTAGAGATATTATCATTATTATAATTATAAAGATCAAAACATTGTGTTGTCGTTGTTCCATTTAGACTCTTGTAAATGATAAGTTGAGATTGGTTGGTGTTGGAATATGGAAGAGTTGATATTTATTTTGAAGCAGTAGCCTTGAAATAGAAAAGAAAGCGATTACTTAAACCGTCGTTTGGCGTTTTTTTTTTGTTCTCAGGGAACGGAAGGAGCATTAGGGGGGTGAGAGAAGCTGAACGGAATTTAGCTTAGTCATGGGGAAGCAGAACAGCAAATTGAAGCCGGAGGTGCTGGAGGATCTCAAACAAAACACGGAATTCTCAGGTAAGAAAGTCGAAAGGATAATTGTACCGAGTTTGCACGGTTACTCTGTTGTAAATGAAAAACTTCAGTTTTAATACATAATTTTCTATAATTTGTTGAAACAAAAGAAAGGGAAGCGTTTCGGTAACCTTTTCTGTTTTCAAGTATTAGTTGGCAACTAATTTGTACACAATTGTTTCATTCGGAGCGTTCCTTCTACCGAAAATTACACGCACAGTCTCGGCTACACGCTCTCCGTACCTGTAATGAATTTTCACAACCTTCACTCGCTCATCCATCGTATAGCGCTCCATTTTGTCTAACTGCAACGTGTATACTACAACTATGACGCCGCGCAATGCTGCCAACTCTTCGGTATGAAAATTGAGCACAATTGGAATCCTGTGATACTTTTGGGACACCTTTTATTTGCCCAAATTACAATTACCGCCCCGTATTTTCTCTTTCACGTTTCCCTCGCGGGATATGCATTTATATTCGCTCCCGAGATTATACTAGAGGATTTTAATATGCCTTATCGGTGCAGTTCAGCCTAGCCCGCCTCGGTTTTTTCCTGCTCCTCGCGAACAATTTGAAATTCTAATTCCGTCAAGCAGATTAAACTGTTTTATATTTCCCTTTATACGTAAAAGTTTGTTGGGGAAGGCTTGCCTTTGAATTTTAATAAAGCCTGTCCTCGAGGGACAATAACGAAGCGCTCTAGATATTAATGTTGAGTTTACTGCCCGCTCAAACGGAAAATCATCTGAATTGGGATTGGAAGAATATGTTTACACTGTATTAATTTCAATATTTTGGTTGTATAAAAAGATCTCTTGACTCGTGTCTAACACGGCTAACTATTTTTATTGTACAAATATGAAGGACGTAAGGTTAAAAGCGAAATAAATAAATTTTCTCTGTTCTTCAGAAGGTACGATGTTTTCACGTGAAACTGTTTTATATTTAATATCAAAGCGTTCTCGTTTTGCTGTCACTCAAGAATTTTTTTGTAAAAAATCAAAGGCACCTGTTTACTTTTACTCACAAAAGGGAATATTACAATCAAACTGAATTAAAATCGCAATTGTGAGCAACAAAAACGCTACAACTGAATGCGAAAGGGAATACTTACTTTTGGTTGTAGGTTACCGTTTTGGTTTTCAGAAACGAAGCTCTTTGCGAACGTCAGATAGTAAAAAAATATATTTCTTGCCCCATAATTGCAGTTTCAGAACTAGAAGGGATTACTTTGCCCCACATTTGGAACAAAAAAAAAATAAAACTTGTCCTATTGAAATAAATGAATAAAAAAAAAGTAATAATAGTATTGAAGCAAATTTATTCAATTAATTTAATAAGCAGCAACTGTATGAAAAGTCTTTTTTATATTCTCTATTTATTTTTTTGTAGACGCCGAGATCCAGGAGTGGTACAAAGGATTCCTCAAGGACTGCCCCAGCGGTCACCTGTCCGTAGACGAGTTCAAGAAGATCTACGGCAACTTCTTCCCGTACGGCGACGCGAGCAAGTTCGCCGAACACGTGTTCCGCACGTTCGACGCCAACGGCGACGGCACCATCGACTTCCGGGAGTTCCTGTGCGCGCTCTCCGTCACCTCCAGGGGCAAGCTCGAGCAGAAGCTCAAGTGGGCGTTCTCAATGTACGACCTAGACGGGAACGGGTACATCTCCCGGCAGGAGATGCTCGAAATAGTCACGGTACGAGGTCACGCATCGATACGTGCGATTAGAAAGCTAGTGACGTTTCCTTTTTCCTTTCAGGCCATATACAAGATGGTGGGCTCCGTGATGAAGATGCCCGAAGACGAGAGCACGCCCGAGAAACGCACCGACAAGATCTTCCGGCAGATGGACCGCAACAAGGACGGCAAACTGAGCCTGGAGGAGTTCATCGAGGGCGCCAAGAGCGATCCCTCGATCGTGCGACTGCTGCAGTGCGATCCGCAGGCCCAGTAGTCCTCCCCCAACCCCACGAAAGACTCATATTCTCATCTTAAGTTGTGTACATCAACCACTCTTGTGTGATCGCGAGGTTAACTCGGCCAAATCCCGGTTTGAAACGGGGGATAGTAGGAGTTGATCAGAATACTCAACGGAGAAATGGAAGCAGGGCGGGAATTTTACCGTTTTTCGACCCGATCGTTAATGAGACCTCCGGTCGATCTTCGCTGGGGTGCAAGGTTAAGTAACGGATATACCTCAATTTTTTAAAGCGACACGCTACACTTAGAAATTTGATATATTTTTTTGAAAATAAAAGCAATACTCATGGGGCGTGAAGCATGCCGCGCGTTCGAGTCTATTGCGAAGGTTGGCGAGGTTCCATTAACGACCAAATTCCTTTTTCATAACAAATCATTCGTTAGTGAAGTCTATTATTTATGTATCAAAATGAAGTAAATATGGACTCAAGGTAAGTGAAGAATGTGAAAAAAATTGCAGATGCACCTCAAGTTTAATTCAGATGCGAAGGAATAATTGAGTTGGTGAATATATTGCGACATACATTCCCCCTTAGTGAAAATATTTCACAACTTGACATATTCACCGAGTTTTCATCGGAAAAACGGGAAATTCCCGACTGCCGTTCCACTTCGCCTACTACACTCTACTATACCTACCAATTTCCAAGATTTCCGCGCAAAGAACCAGCAAGAGACGAACAGTTTTCTGTTGTAGTTACAGCTAGTTCTCCAGACGCAGAACCCGGACAACATCACCTTGTTTTTGTCCCATAAACCGCGGATTGTTAAGCTCACCCTCGCATAGTTTTAGTAACAGTATATTTAATCTTAAAATTAATTTAGTGAAGATAACGATTAAGCAAGTTTTTAAGCAGAGCTCTTTTGGCGCGGCTGCTTCGAGTTGCTCGAACCCGCTGAGGTTTCCTCGACTGCGATCTTAGGTAGATCAGGTTTCGTGCGGGGAAAACGAGAGGGCGGCACTCCGTAGTTTGGGTCGGATATCGTGCGCTTGATATTGAGACTGCTCTTAGAATCTCGAATATATAATAACACAGTTGTTAGCTATGTATTTCATATGCTTAGCAATACGGAGACTGATACACTAACACATAGATTTATTATTCGTGTTGAATCTGTTAACGGTTGTTTGTCCAATTTTATTAGTAACAGTGAGCGCCGTTCGCTCGTTTTTCTCGCGAGAGATGCTTAGTTTTAGTGATTTTTAGTGGTCAGCGGGCAAGTTCCGACGGCAGTCCCGAAGCAGCCGGTCCCTACCTTTTCTGAACTTCGATGAACTATACCTACTATATATTATTGATAACTTAACTCAAGTAATCTTATTATTCAAATATATCAATTCAATGTTACTGTTTTCAAAGTTTTTATGTCAAAGAAGTTGAATGTAGATGGTCTATTTTATTGTAACGTTCCAATGTTATCTCAATGGTAAATGGTGCTTATCTGGGCTGCGGCTTGCGGACTTCAATCAGGGCCCTTTCGGGCCGTCGGCCCGTCCTCACCTGCCACGTTCTGAATCTCATTTCATCGATTATACGAGGGGCTTTCGAAATGTTCTCACAATAAACGTTCTGCATCTTTTAAAGGCTGTAAACAGTAAAAGACAATTTTTGATGTTATATTTTTTATCGGACAGTACCGTCAAGAAACGAATATACATAGTTGCTTTTAGTTTTAGAAGCAACGGGTAACCGGTTTGTTTTAAGAATATTTTAAGCCCCCTGTAATCACGTTCTGCACCTTCTTTCGACTTGAAAAAACAAATAGGATGTGTTCGAAAACTATTAAATACAGATAACAAAACTGCGAGGTCAGGCTGCACCGGAAAAGGAATCCTATAATATCGCCATTACAAACGAGGAATAAGAGGTAACAATTTTTTCGATTGCAGTGGATTCCTTGTCGGTTGGCGCAGTTGGCCTTGACTCGTGAAAATTGAAGTGCAAACGAGGCCTAACAAACGCGTAAACGCAATAGATCTAGTCGATTGTTTCCGACAATTAGTTTTGTACAGCAGGCCGTCCAGAAGGCCTTGCAAGCACACCGAACATGTCTTGATCTTCCTAATGTCTTGCGCGATTGTGGTTTTGATTATCAATGAATACTTGTCTACTACATGTAATATCAAAAATAAAATTGCTGATGCATTAATCAAATGTTAACCGTAGTTTAATTCACTCCTCCCCACTCGCGACAACATAATTGTTGGAACTGGAAGCTCTCTTTACCTTTAGGACTAAATTAAGAATTGATACGGTTAATTTATTAAAGAATCTCGGTAATTTACAAACAGTTTCTCCGGAAGTCGAAGAAAATCATCTTTCAATCCACACATCCTCCAGGACTGTCTCAGAACAGCAATCTGGAGAAACGACGATTGAACTGCTCCTTGGAATAATAATTGTAGAACGCCCCGCTGATTTCCGACTTGGTAACCAACTTCACGTCGTCTAAGTGCCTGTTGAAGGCCTCCACCTTGTACACGGGATTGCTGCGTGTCCTGCAAATCCTCTCGGCCCAGGTCTGAGCTGGAGGGATTCTTCTACGGATGCCTTTGCGTCGGCTGGCCAGAACTTCCATGATGTCATCATAGTAGTTCCGCCGGTACTCGGAGATGTATTTGTAAGGCAGGAATTTAGGCCTGAAAGAAATTATCGGAATCGGTTGATAGGACATGCGAATTATATTTTTAATCGAAAAAATTCCTATCCGCGAGTTTATTGTAAAATTGTCTAAAGGAACATAATACAAGACGTCTCTCATCTCGTGAGTCAAGTACTTTTATTAGTTAACTTTTCTATTTAAACAAATAAGTGAGGAAAACAGTTTTTTCACGAATGTATAAATCATTACCATGGAAAATACTTTACAGCACTATACTTTCTCTAAACTGACAGATAAATAGGTCTTTTTTAAATATGCAACAACTTATTTTTTATTGTTTTTGATAATTCTTCAAAATATGCCAATAATATTATTACTGGTATCCAGCCGTCTGCCAATATATTCATTATAATTATTGTTTATATCACAAGAGGCACAACGTTAA
>NW_019416370.1:564016-568042 GCF_000390285.2 Anoplophora glabripennis | reverse complement strand
AAACAAATTAAAAAATGGGCACTTTTCTTGTTTTTTTGCAATAACTTTTTTGTTTATTAACCGATTTTAATTTAACAAGTCTCATTTTGTAGATAATTGTATTCCCTACAAGCTGAGTGTCTGTCACTTTTCGCTAAAATTGATGGTTTTCCCTGCAAAGTGAAAAAACTGTTTTCCTCACTTATTTGTTTAAATAGAAAAGTTAGCTAGATTATTAGCGGATAGGACTTTTCTCGAGTTTCTCTTTTTTTTTCGCTAATTTTCCTGGTCTATAAAGAGAATAGTTTGCAGGCTTCCGAGAAATTTGTCAATGATTGAACGATTTCCATGTTGGTTGCCACGTCATCGGTCTAGACTTCTGAACATTTCGAGAAACAATTGTCTTCTTCTTCTGAAGAAGACGATACGTCCTGAAAATCTTAACAGAAGACTATAACCGTATAACTACTACGGTTATCAATAAAACCAATCTAGCAAGGTACAAAGGGGCAATAAGAACAGTTGCAATATAAATGAGGCTTTTATTAACAAAAAAAATAACAGTAAACCCATTAGCTGGACGTCACAAACATAGGCTATCTCCACTAACTATCATCTAATGATCCTAGTGCAGCAAGGGCGAAAATTGTCTATTGAACTGGCATTTGTTATGGTAGTAAAAGAAGTTGCCGCTGTGTCTGGTTTTCTCCACAAGCTCCAAGTCTCTCTGGCGGATCCTTTTGAATGACTTGTGGTAGGCCATCTTGTCTTTGCAATGTCTTATGAGTCTTTCAGCCCAGGTCTCTGCGTGGGGGATCTCCCTAGGGATGCCCCTGCTCTTTTTGTCCATGTAGTCTATGACGTCGTCGTAGTAGATCTTCCTGTAGAGCGAGATGTATTTGTAAGGCAGGAACTTCGGCCTGGAAGAAAATATAATATGTTAAAGGTAAGTAAAGAGATCTACAGCGTGAAAAACACTTTGAAGGAAATTCTTTAACTGCACAGGTTCAGTTAGCAGTAAACGATAAATATTAGTTGATTAGTTGATTCAATGTCAGTACCTATCACATATCCAAGGTTACAATAGTTTTTAAGTAAATAAAAATTGTAAGACGAACGCACGAGTTAAAGGGTACTATTTGAGCCATACAAGGAAGTAGATGAGTCATCAGCTTTCCTCAGTTCGCGCTATCAGTTTTTTTTAAACCAAAATTCTAACTGAAGCTGAAGACTTGACCTAGATATCAATTAATCTGTCATATTCCTTTCGTTAGCCATATTCAAAGATCCTAATCATTGTCTGGATCTTAATCTACGTGATGCAATATGAACATGTTTAAAAATATCTGTTTTGTTCGTAAACAGATTAGTAATGGTTGTAATTCGAGACTTTTTTCTTTATATAAACATTAACTATATTGAATACATTTAAGTACAATCATTTTATCTCCGTATCCTTTAATATATAACTTTCAATTTGATATTACGAAATGGATTTTAAGACGAGCAAATGAGATAACACAAAATGTTTGAAAATCTCTACATAATACATCTATAGTTTCGCGTAATTTGAATATGGTAAGTAGTACATTCGAGGGGACGGAAGACAAATTTCATGATAGAACTTACTCATTCCAAGAGTCTAATAATAATTCCACAAAGAATGTTTTTTAAAAGTAGCTACTACCAAAATCTAACCTGGGAAAATAATGGTTTGGTGATAATCCCTTTTCAAAATAAGGTGTAAGCGGATGAAATTGTCTCAGAGATCTCGAACTTCCATCGTTCTTTGATGTCTCAGTACCTATAAAGCGTATTTTTGAAGATGCAGATGAAGTTAGCAGAAAAATTAGATTGAATCTTTATTTTTGCAACACAGTAGCATTAAAGTTACGATCTTTACAACTAACTACGAATTCTAGGAAAACCTGTAGACATTACTGAACAAACAGGATCTTTTCCTGAAAGGCTGAACGAACCCCATATTGAAAAAACTACGTGGCTGGATTATCGCTTCAGTAATGGAATATGTCCGGACTTATTTCACGCTAAAACAATTTTACTGCTTCCCGCTAAGTTATCTGGTGTACGACTGTACGCCAATGTGGGTCGACACCGTAATTGCTATTTAATTTCATACGTGGATCGTTAATTAAGATAAATAGCCAGCTCATATTTTATTTTACTCCAACTGATTTACATTAATTTCTTGGCAGTCCAAACAACAGTACATGATTGAAAAATGGTTACAGATACTAATTATTTTTGTGACTGGACGCCAGCGAATTTCCATTCCAATCTTACACCGTACGGTGCACGTTAAATTTGGAAATATATTAATTATTTTTTCACAAAACTGGTTGCTGCCAAAAAGCTGTGTCTTTTCGCATCTGGTGCCCATTGTTAAATTGCTTACATTGTAAGTGGCTATATCTAAACACCACTTCGTGTTTTTACTTTTTCCTGTAATCCATTTTTGAAAGTTTGACGTAAAGAAAATGGAAATAATTTCAAATCGCGAGCAGACCAAAATTAGTTGCAGGTGTTTTTAACTTTTAACAGCTGTCAAATATCTATTATAACGTATAGTTTTGTGAATAACTACAGAATATTTTTATTTAACTCGGAAGCAATGAGATCATAAGAAATTCTACAGCAAGTGAAGTAGGATTTAGGGGAGAAAAGCTTTAGATTAGGAAGCAAAGGTTTTTAGAAAGCTAAATAGTTAATTTGTACTATTTAGTTCACCAACTTGGTTGGTAATTCGAAAAAAAGTTTAAAAATGTACTTACCTTTTTCGGAAAAAAATCACTTCTAAATCCTACTTCAGAACTGTGAAAAAGTCACACGGTTATGTTTCCGGATAAAAAATTTAGTAAATAGCGTTTACAATAAAAAATAAATAAAAACAAAATGATTTTATTTAAAAATAATAAAGGTACTAAGAAAAACACTGACATTTTTTCATTTTCCTTGAAGCAGGGCATTCGAAATTGCTCAGAATACGACGTGCCACCTCATTTTCTAAAATTATATCACGAAATAGTACTAAAAAACAGCGTAAAGTATGTTTGTGTGAGTAATACCAACACACCCACCAAATATTATTAATCCTATGAACCAGGTTCTGATTTGCCAAGAATTTATACCTTAGAAAAAGTGGTGCTCTACATTTCTTTGAATTGATTTAAACTAGACTAATTTTGGAAAGAGAAGTATGGTCATTGAAGAACATTTAGAGCAAAAACTTATAACGATAGACATTGTATATATTAAAAAAGTATCATCAGCTTCATTGAAATTTGAAAATCGATCTGTCATAACATGGGCTTTGAAAACACCTTGTATATAAACATGTATTCACTGAGTGTCACGTCTTTTAGATATAATTGGAACTGGTATTAAAACCTATGCTAAAATACGTGATTTATCAATGATTGATCATTCACGATAAAGTGTTTTCTGAGCCCAAAATAATCTTATTAAAAAGGAGGATATAGATAACTGTATTAAAAATAAAACGTTCAGTTTTTAACTAAACAGAAAAACGAAGTGATTTTAAAATATCTGTAAACAAAAACAGTTCGTCAGATTTCCATAACGGAAGCGTTAGCTACAATCTACTTGGAAATTGACAATAATAATTGTAGTTGGTTGTTATTATGTAGATTCGTACAGAAATAATTTACACATCCCAAATAGAATGTTGTTTTGGAAGTAGCTTCGAAATAACATAAGTGTTACCTATTAACTGCTGTAAGACATGAAAAAATCCTCGATATATTTTTAGGAAATCGCCTAGTTAAAATGACATAATTAAAAATAATACAAATCCAGTCTGCTCGGCGACATTCAGGTGTGAATGGCGTCATGTGTTTCCTTGACAAGAAGGTGAGCCAAAATGTTAGTTTCTACATCAAATATTCAAAAGTAGGAAAAAATGAACGGCGGTTTTCAAAAAGACAATGATTGATGATCGTCTTCTCTCGAATTGACTTGGAGAAAAACCGCTATCAGGATTATATATATATATATATATATATCAAT
>NW_019416370.1:561460-563519 GCF_000390285.2 Anoplophora glabripennis | reverse complement strand
TACAGCACTATACTTTCTCTAAACTGACAGATAAATAGGTCTTTTTTAAATATGCAACAATTTATTTTTTATTGTTTTTGATAATTCTTCAAAATATGCCAATAATATTATTACTGGTATCCAGCCGTCTGCCAATATATTCATTATAATTATTGTTTATATCACAAGAGGCATAACGTTAAATATATAAGCCAGGTTATCGAAACTAAATGAAGGTGGTATTTGTGGCCTAAAGCGTTACGCGTTGTCCTACTAATCTGAAGGTTCGGGGTTCGATCCCTGTTGAGGTATGGTTTTTTTTCAATTAATATAATATTTCGAATGTAATTTTCTATCGTCCACATTTCAAGACAAATATTTCTGCACCAGTTGCTGGTCACGAAGTGAATAATTTCTCACAGTGTTGCCAAATATCTGCTGATTCGAGGCGCGCTAGATTGCTTGTTAAATTCTGCCAGAAAATCGTGAAATATAAAATACAGATAAGTAGGTATAGACCAAGCAAATTAAATTTTTACTCGAAAAAAGTCCTATCCGCGAGATTATTGTAAAATTGTCTAAAGGAACATAATACAAGACATCTCTCATCTCGTGAGTCAAAAACTTTTATTAGCTAACTTTTCTATTTAAACAAATAAGTGAGGAAAACAGTTTTTTCACGAATGTATAAATCATTACCATGGAAAATACTTTACAGCACTATACTTTCTCTAAACTGACAGATAAATAGGTCTTTTTTAAATATGCAACAATTTATTTTTTATTGTTTTTGATAATTCTTCAAAATATGCCAATAATATTATTACTGGTATCCAGCCGTCTGCCAATATATTCATTATAATTATTGTTTATATCACAAGAGGCATAACGTTAAGTATATAAGCCAGGTTATCGAAACTAAATAAGCGTGGTCTTGTGGCCTAAAGCGTTACGCGTTGTCCTACTAATCTAAAGGTTCGGGGTTCGATCCCTGATGAGGTATGGTTTTTTTTCAATTAATATAATATTTCGAATGTAATTTTCTATCGTCCACATTTCAAGACAAATATTTTTGCACCAGTTGCTGGTCGCGAAGTGAATAATTTCTCACAGTGTTGCCAAATATCTGCTGATTCGAGGCGCGCTACATTGCCTGTTAAATTCTGCCAGAAAATCGTGAAATATAAAATACAGCTAAGTAGGTACAGACCAAGCAAATTAAATGTTTACGCAAAAAAAGTCCTATCCGCGAGATTATTGTAAAATTATTGTAAAACAAAAACTTTTATTAGCTAACTTTTCTATTTATCCAAATAAGTGAGGAAAACAGCTTTTTCACTTTGCAGGGAAAACCATCAATTTTAGCGAAAAATTAAATAATTTTTAACGTGGCATATAATACTACAGTACCTAATTTGAGTAATCTCGATATTACATAATACACCAGGAAAATTAGCGAAAATAAAAGAGAAACTCGAAAAAAGTTCTAAAAATATGCAACAATTTATTTTTTATTATTTTTGATAATTCTTCAAAATATGCCAATAATATTATTACTGGTATCCAGCCGTCTGCCAATATATTCATTATAATTATTGTTTATGTCACAAGAGGCACAACGTTAAATATATAAGTCAGGTTATCGAAAGAAAATAAATGTGGTCTCGTGGCTCAAGGCGTTACGCGTTGTCTTACTAATCTAAAGGTTCGGGGTTCGATCCCTGATGAGGTATGGTTTTTTTTCAATTAATATAATATTTAAATACAATTTTCTATCGTCCACATTTCAAGACAAATATTTCTGCACCAGTTGCTGGTCACGAAGTAAATAATTTCTCACAGTGTTGCCAAATATCTGCTGATTCGAGGCGCGCTAGATTGCTTGTTAAATTCTGCCAGAAAATCGTGAAATATAAAATACAGATAAGTAAGGTATAGACCAAGCAAATTAAATTTTTACTCGAAAAAAGTCCTATCCGCTAGATTATTGTAAAATTGTCTAAAGGAACATAATACAAGACATCTCTCGTCTCGTGAGTCAAAAACTTTTATTAGCTAACTTTTCTATTTAAACAAATAA